>NC_083228.1:139562450-139775211 GCF_032191835.1 Heteronotia binoei | reverse complement strand
TGACTGACTGGATCTTCTTGCAGTCCAAGAAGACTCTCAAGAGTCTTCTCCAGTGAGGGCTCCCTTCTCATTTGGTGGCCAAAGTATTGGAGCTTCAGCTTCAGCATCTGACCTTCCAGTGAACAGTCTGGGTTGATTTCCCTTAGGACTGACTGATTGGATCTTCTTGCAGTCCAAGGGAAGATCCAATCAGTCAGTCCTAAGGGAAATCAACCCAGACTGTTCACTGGAAGGTCAGATGCTGAAGCTGAAGCTCCAATACTTTGGCCACCAAATGAGAAGGGAGCCCTCACTGGAGAAGACTCTTGAGAGTCTTCTTGGACTGCAAGAAGATCCAGTCAGTCAGTCCTAAGGGAAAAGGACAGGTCCTCTTGTGGATCAAAAACTGGCTGAGTAATAGGAAGCAGAGAGTGAGTATAAATGGGCAGTCTTCGCAATGGAGGACGGTAAGCAGTGGGGTGCCGCAGGGCTCGGTACTGGGTCCCATGCTCTTTAACTTGTTCATAAATGATTTAGAGTTGGGAGTGAGCAGTGAAGTGGCCAAGTTTGCGGATGACACTAAATTGTTCAGGGTGGTGAGAACCAGAGAGGATTGTGAGGAACTCCAAAGGGATCTGTTGAGGCTGGGTGAGTGGACGTCAACGTGGCAGATGCGGTTCAATGTGGCCAAGTGCAAAGTAATGCACATTGGGGCCAAGAATCCCAGCTACAAATACAAGTTGATGGGGTGTGAACTGGCAGAGACTGACCAAGAGAGAGATCTTGGGGTCATGGTAGATAACTCACTGAAAATGTCAAGACAGTGTGCGTTTGCAATAAAAAAGGCCAACGCCATGCTGGGAATTATTAGGAAGGGAATTGAAAACAAATCAGCCAGTATCATAATGCCCCTGTATAAATCGATGGTGCGGTCTCATTTGGAGTACTGTGTGCAGTTCTGGTCGCCGCACCTCAAAAAGGATAATCTTCTTCGTGGTCTCTGTGCATCACACTTGTGGGATACTGCGCCTGCGCGGGTCCCCGATCGGTATCTGTAAGAAGCCCGGGAATTTTCCGCGGTCGGCGCCACTGGGCATGCGCGGGCGTCCCATTGCGCACGCCCAACGGCGCCACCGCGGTAATCCCGCCAGTTTCCTTTCTGACCGCTGCGCGAAGAAGCTGCGTTTTCATCGTGTTCCCGGTCGGTGAGCTTCGGGGTTTTTCACCCTTTTTTCCCCTTAGCCTCTGTATATATGTTAGCCTGTTTATTGTTTTTCTTAGAATAGTAGTTAGTTCTTAGTAGTTAGCTAGTTAGTTAAAAAAAAAAATAATAAAAAAGTTGTTTTTTCTCAGGGTGCGTGTTGCGGGGTTTGTCCTCCGGGACTCCCCCCCCCCCTCCCCCTGCTCCCTGAAATTTTCTCCTCTCAGAGGACTCTGAGAGGGACCCTCTTAGCGACCACTGTCTATGGACAGTCGCTGGGGTTTCTTCAAGAGGTGCCAGGCCTGCGGGAAGAAGATCGCCCCTCCCGACGGCCATTCCCTGTGTCTTCTTTGTTTGGGAGAGGCGCACCGCGTGGAGACCTGCCCACACTGCCAGCACTTCTCCAAACAGACAAGGAAGAACAGGGCGGCAAGACTCTCGGCAGCCCTAACCGCCTCGGCACTTTCGGCTTCGGTACCGAAAATGGCAAACGCCCAACTGTCGACGGGTCCATCGGTCGATGCCCCCGTAGTCGACACGGGAGCGCCGAGAGAACAGCAGTCAGCGAAACGGTCCCTCGAGCTATCGACCGAGAGGCCGTCGAAGAAGCGAAGCGAGGAAGCGGGCCGCGAGTCCTCCAAGAAGGAGAAGAGTAAAGAAAAGAAAAAGCGACCTCGCCCCTCTCCTCCGCCACCGGACACGGCGGCATCGACCGCCACCGAGCCGCGCAGAAGGGTTCCTCCCTCTCCGCTCCGCAGCCCCTCGACTCCAGCGGTCGGCGCGCATAGGTCGCACAGCCCTACAACTCAGAGGGCTAGCGTCCATCGGCCGCGCAGTCCCTCAACTCTGAGGGCTAGCGCTCATCGGCAGCACACTTCGCCGATCCTCGACCCGAGCGCTCAGAGGCAGCAGATTCCAGCACCAGAAGCGGAGATCGACCTAACCCGTCGATCCCCTTCGGTGGCCTCCCGTCGGAGGAGCATCGACTCGGCATCGGACGTCGAGCCCCTACCATCGGCTGACGAGGCGACGCCTGCAGCGCCCAAGCGACCGAGACGGAGGGACCCGTCGGTCGAGCGCGTGAGACGAAGGGACCCATCGGCCGACCCGTGCCGCTTCCCATCTATGCCCCCCTGGGAACAGCACAGATGGCAGCCTTCGTACCCCTGCTGTCCGCCTTACCACTGGTACCAGCCACCGGAACACCAGGAATGGGAGCATCGGTCCGATACGTCCTCGTTCTCTAGGACATCGCACCGACCCAGGCAACCATCGGCATCACTCTCGATCCCGCCGGACCGACGCGCCGCCGCGACAGATCCCCCGACCCGACCGCTGACACCAATCCAGCACCAGCAGAGGGAGCCAACACCACCTCTGTCGACACACTCGGACCGTGAAGAGTCCGAGCCATCGGGTTCGGAGAGCGACGAGGGGAGGACCTGGGAACCCTCGCCTGACCCAAATACTGCGGAGGACCTCCCGGTTTCACCCTCCGAGGACCTGAGCTCCTATGCGGAGATGATCAAGAGGATGGCATCGACCATCGCTTTACCCATCTCGCAACCCAAGCCAGTGGTGGACGATAGCGTCTTCGATATCGTCCAGCGCGACGCATCCACAGCCATAGCCCTACCGATGACCAGGGTCATGTTGCAGGCACTCAAGGACCCATGGAAGAAGCCATCATCGGCACCGGTGTCCTCGAGGAAGTTGGATCACATATACAAGATCCAAGAGGCGGGGGCTGAGTTTTTATTCACTCATCCAACGCCCAACTCAGCCATCGTCTCGTCTTCCTCAAGGTCGCGCAAGGTGCATTCTGCCCCCCCTGACAAGGAGGGGAAGAAACTAGACTCCATGGGCAGGAAGATCTATTCTGCAGCATCCTTGGGTGCCAAGGCCTCCAACTACACAGCCTGCATGGCGAGATATCAATACGCCATGTGGGAACAGTTGTCCCCGCTCCTATCCGCCCTGCCTGAGGACATGAAAGCGGCTGCCAAGAAACTGCAGCAGGAGGGCCTGAAGGTGGCCAAGCAGCAATTGACGACTGCAAAGCACCTAGTGGACGTCTCTGCCTCACACATCATGTCCGCCATCGCCATCCGCAGGCACTCCTGGCTGAGGTCCACCGCCCTGCAACAGGACACCAGGGCACTCATCGAGGACCTGCCGTTTGAGGGGGACGGGCTCTTTAGTTCCACTACAGATAACGCCCTGCAGGAACTAGATAAGAACCTTAAGATCTCCAAGAGCCTGGGAGTGCAGGCACCCTCCAGGCAGCCCAGGGCTAGACAGTGGAGTAGATCCTGGACTAGGAAACCCTCCCACAAGCCGTCCACAGACCAGCAGTGGCGCCCGCGCCCTTTGCAGCCCGACAAGCAGGCCTATTCGGGCAATAACACCAACAGGGGGCGCTACACCACCCAGCATTCAGGCAAACCTAAGGGTGCCCGCCCCTCCAAGCAGGGACTTTGACTTTTCTGTCCCACGCATCGTCGCCCCCGCCCGCTGCACCATCCGCCTCCGCCCCTTCCTCCCTGCCTGGGAGCAGGTCTCCTCAGACAGGTGGGCTCTCTCCATCATCAAAGAGGGCTACAAATTAGACTTTGCTCAGATTCCAAACCAGTCCGTGGTGGTTACCACCCCCCCCTCCCCACCGCTGCTGGCAGAGGTGGCCACCCTCCTACAGAAACAAGCCATAGAGGAAGTACCTCCAGAGGACAGTCCCGGGGGTTTCTACTCCCGTTACTTCCTGGTTCCCAAGAGGGATGGGGGACTGAGACCCATCATGGACCTTCGGAATCTGAACAAGTTCATCCTATACCGCAAGTTCCGGATGTCCACACTGCAATCCATCCTGCCCCTCATCAACCAAGGGGATTGGATGGCCACCCTAGATCTCAAGGATGCCTATTTCCACATCAGCATCCACCCAGAGTTCAGAAGGTTTCTAAGGTTTGCGGTAGGCCCACAGCACTTCCAGTTCACGGCCCTACCATTCGGACTTTCCACAGCACCCAGGGTGTTTACAAAAATGATGAGCGTAGTGGCTGCCCACCTCAGGCTACAAGGGGTGATGGTCTTCCCATACATAGACGACTGGCTCCTGGTAGCCAGTTCAAGGGAAAGCCTATCTGCTCACATCACGTCCACGCTACGCCTTCTGGATGCCCTGGGCCTACAGGTCAACCTAGAAAAATCGAAACTCACCCCATCGAGGTCAGTGCAGTTTATAGGAGCAGTGCTGGATACAAACCTGCACCGAGCGTTCTTACCCGCCCAAAGGGCAAAAGACATTACCAACTCCGTACAATTGCTCCAGAGGCAGGGATGGGGCAGAGTCAAACAGATCCAGCGGATGCTGGGCCTGATGGCAGCGACGACAAGCGTGCTTCTCTTCGCGAAACTGAGGATGAGGAACATGCAGCTATGGTTCCTACGTCAGTTCCGCCCAACCAAGGACTCACCTCGAAAGAGGTTCACTATTCCCCCCATGGCGCTCCACTCGCTTCACTGGTGGGGGTCAAAGGACAACATCTGCCAAGGAGCGCCCTTCCACCTTCCGGCCCCCACAGTGACCATCACCACGGACGCTTCCCAGTGGGGATGGGGCGCTCACATGGAAGGACTGTGCGTGGGAGGCCAGTGGCCACCCAAGCTGGCCCTGCAACACATAAACTACCTGGAACTGTTAGCAATCCACTTTGCTCTGCGTTCATTCCGCCCGAAGCTGACAGGGAAGACGGTGGCTCTGCTCACAGACAACACCACCGCCCTGGCATACATCAACAGACAGGGTGGAACAGTGTCCCGTCGCCTTTGCGCACTGGCAATGGACTTATGGGCGGAATGCATCCAGCAGGACATCTTTGTCAAGGCCGCGCACCTCCCAGGGGTCCTCAACATACAGGCGGACTCCCTGAGCAGAGGGGGGGCCTCACCGCACGAGTGAGAACTCCAGTGGCGCTTCCTGCAGCCAGTCTTCCAGCTGTGGGGTTACCCACAGCTGGACGCCTTCGCCACAGCACACAACAAGAAGTGTCCCAGGTTCTGCTCCAGAGGGGGTGCCGACCCGGCATCCCTGGGGGACGGCCTTCTCATCTCCTGGGAGGGCCGCTTCCTCTATCTCTTTCCGCCCCTCCCCCTTTTGACGAGGGTACTCAACAAGATAGCCAGGGACAGGCCACGCTGCATCCTGGTGGCCCCCTGGTGGCCACGTCAGAACTGGTTCTCCTCCCTACTACGCATGTCAGGGAGGAACTTCTACCACTTCCCAGCGGACCCAGACCTCCTGTCATCTCAAGGGGGGCTAGTGCTGCACCACAATGTGCCACACCTGAAACTGACAGCGTGGCTCATAGACCCCTAGACTTCTCCAGCAGGGTCCAGGAAGTCCTACTAAATAGCAGAAAACCCTCTACCAGGGCTTCCTACGACAGAAAGTGGAAGAAATTCTCCAACTTTATGGCCGACCGGCCAGGCACACCACAGAGGGCAGGCCTGCCGGCAATCTTCGACTTCCTATTGTCTCTAGTCAACGCAGGCCTAGTCTTCTCGTCCATCAAGGTCTACTTGGCAGCTATATCTGCTTTTCACGACCCTGTGGGCGGATACTCTGTCTTCGCCCACCCTCAGTCCAAAAAGTTTATGAGGGGACTGTTTAGACTACATCCACCATCTAGACCTCCCACTCAGCTGTGGGATTTGACTCTGGTCCTAGACATGCTAACCAGGCGTCCCTTTGAACCTATGGCCACGTGCTCTCTGCAGCTCCTGTCCTGGAAGACTGCCTTCCTCGTGGCCATCACCTCTGCTCGTCGAGTGGGGGAACTCACGGCGATGCGCTGTGACTACCCCTACCTAGTTTTTACAGAATCTGGTGTCTCCCTGGCCCCAGATATCAACTTCCTCCCCAAGGTACCCTCCCAATTCCACCTCAATCTTGAGGTTTGCCTACCCACCTTCTTCCCTAACCCCTCCTCGGACGAGGAGCGGAGGCTGCACTCCCTAGACGTCAGGCGTGCCTTACTTTTTTACCTAAAGCGCTCTAAAGCCTTTCGCAGGGACCAACAGCTGTTCGTCTCATATACTTCGCCCAAGCTAGGGTCTAGGATCTCTTCACAGCGATTCTCGAAGTGGCTGACGGAGACCATCAAGACCTGTTACCTCCTAGCAAAGAGGCCGCTGCCGGGACCTGTTCGCGGACACTCCACCAGAGCAATGGCGACATCGGTGGCGTTCCTGAAAGGCGTATCCTTGGCGGACGTCTGCAAAGCTGCTACCTGGTCCTCCCCGCATGCCTTCATGAAGCACTACGCGCTGGACGTGCATGCTCAGCAGAGGACTCGGTTGGGGACTGCGGTGCTGCAATCTGTCGTCTCCGGTTGACCGTCTTCCCACCTCCAGGTATGCCTTGCTTGCTAATCTCCCACAAGTGTGATGCACAGAGACCACGAAGAAGATAGACAGGTTGCTTACCTGTAACTGTAGATCTTCGAGTGGTCATCTGTGCAGTCACACTACCCGCCCTCCTTCCCCACTGCTGACGGTCTCCCTCTTATGGGGGGCTTTTTTCAGCGGTCATGAAGGAACTGGCGGGATTACCGCGGTGGCGCCGTTGGGCGTGCGCAATGGGACGCCCGCGCATGCCCAGTGGCGCCGACCGCGGAAAATTCCCGGGCTTCTTACAGATACCGATCGGGGACCCGCGCAGGCGCAGTATCCCACAAGTGTGACTGCACAGATGACCACTCGAAGATCTACAGTTACAGGTAAGCAACCTGTCTTTATAGCATTGGAGAAAGTCCAGAGAAGGGCAACTAGAATGATTAAAGGGCTGGAGCACTTTCCCTATGAAGAAAGGTTGAAACGCTTGGGACTCTTTAGCTTGGAGAAACGTCGACTGCGGGGTGACATGATAGAGGTTTACAAGATAATGCATGGAATGGAGAAAGTAGAGAAAGAAGTACTTTTCTCCCTTTCTCACAATACAAGAACTCGTGGGCATTCGATGAAATTGCTGAGCAGACAGGTTAAAACGGATAAAAGGAAGTACTTCTTCACCCAAAGGGTGATTAACATGTGGAATTCACTGCCACAGGAGGTGGTGGTGGCCACAAGTATAGCCACCTTCAAGAAGGGTTTAGATAAAAATATGGAGCAGAGGTCCATCAGTGGCTATTAGCCACAGTGTATGTGTGTATATAAATTTTTTTGCCACTGTGTGACACAGAGTGTTGGACTTGATGGGCCGTTGGCCTGATCCAACATGGCTTCTCTTATGTTCTTATGTTCTCAAGCGCATATACAAAATACAAAACATAATTCATGAAATTTCTTCCGCAAGGAGTCCCGATGTGCAGGCTGCCGACTTTTAAATGTCCTGCTTCGATGGTCACTCTTTCAGCAAAGGGTGCTCCATAAAGGCCTTGAGCTGCCTTAGAGCATTATGCCAATTTAGAATCTTCCTGGAGAAGTTACATTCCCACGCAATCTTAGAAAACATTTAGCAGTAAGCAACGCACTGGAAAGGTCAACAGTGAGTGGTGTTGAACGGGGACGTCTTTTTTGAAAATTTATGGAGCCCCCTTTGCTGGAAGAGTGACAATCGAAGCAGGACTTTTTAAAGTCGACAGCCTGCACATAAGGGAAGCCATGTTGGATCAGGCCAATGGCCCCTCCAGTCCAACACTCTGTGTCACATAAGAACATAAGAGAAGCCATGTTGGATCAGGCCATTGGCCCCTCCAGTCCAACACTCTGTGTCACACAGAGGCCAATATGTGTGTGTGTGTGTATACATATATATACACAAACATACACACACACATCTCGGCTTGGCTTCGCGAACGAAGATTTAAGAAGGGTGCAATAGTCCACGTCAACACACATATACATACATACATATATACACATATACACGCACACACATATATACACACATACTGTGGCTAATAGTCACTGATGGACCTCTGCTCCATATTTTTATCCAATCCCCTCTTAAAGCTGGCTATGCTTGTGGCCGCCACCACCTCCTGTGGCAGTGAATTCCACATGTTAATCACCCTTTGGGTGAAGAAGTACTTCCTTTTATCCGTTTTAACCTGACTGCTCAGCAATTTCATTGAATGGCCATGAGTTCTTTTATTGTGAGAAAGAGAGAAAAGTACTCCTTTCTCTACTTTCTCCATCCCATGCATTATCTTGTAAACCTCTATCATGTCACCCCGCAGTCGACGTTACTCCAAGCTAAAGAGTCCCAAGCGTTTCAACCTTTCTTCATAGGGAAAGTGTTCCAGCCCTTTAATCATTCTCGTTGCCCTTTTCTGCACTTTTTCCAATGCTATAATATCCTTTTTGAGGTGCTCCTTGTGGAAGAAATTTCATGAATTATGTTTTGTATTTTGTTTGAATATGCACTTTATTACATAGCAATTTGTCACTATAACGATTGAGTTGTATAGTATATATTGTTGAATCCTCTTCCAGCATAGGCGGCTCCAACCACAGATCTCAACCAAAGGCAAAAGCTCAGAAAAACATATCAAGGTATTACAGATGCATCAATAAGTTGCAAAAAGCTGCAAAACCCACAAGATTCTTTTCCGGTGCGTCCGAAGACTGCACATAGAATCCCCAATGGACTAATGGGACAGAAAGTCTCCAGTAAGATTTCAAAATGGCATTCAACGCCAAAAGGCTCACGGCAGTGCAGGTGAGTTCAGGGCTGCCAATCCCCAGGTGGGCAAACCCGGAAACTGCAGTGTACTGATTAGCAAACGCTAGAAATAAACCGCGGCGTTTTTATGTTGCAAATAAATGCTTGAGCAATTTCTTTCGTAATGATGCAATTGTATTATTATGATCACAAACCAAACTTCATTAAATGTCCATAGAAAAATCAAAACAGTTATTTCACACCACTCTTGCAAGGTAGTTCTTTCTTTCTTTCTTTCTTTCTTTCTTTCTTTCTTTCTTTCTTTCTTTCTTTCTTTCTTTCTTTCTTTCTTTCTTTCTTTCTTTCTTTCTTTCTTTCTTATTTATATCCCGCCCTTCCCACCAAGGTGGCTCAGGGCGGCTTTCAACAGGTAAATCAAACATAAAATTTTAAGTTAGGTATTTAAGATATTTAAACATTTAAAACATTAAACATTGCGGCAATATGCATAGCAAGAATCTGATAGAGCTACATTTAATTTCCTATGTCAGTTAGGTGTAAGCTAACCGGAAGAGGGTTGTCTTACAGGCCCTGCGGAACTGAGTAAGGTCCCGCAGGGCCCTCACCTCCTCCGGCAGCTGGTTCCACCATGTAGGGGCCATAACAGAGAAGGCCCTGTCCCTAGTAGATTTTAGGCGGGCTTCTTTTGGCCCAGGGATAACGAGAAGATTTTGGGTTCCCGATCTCAGTACTCTCTGGGGAACATGTGGGGAGAGCCGGTCCTTCAGGTAGGCAGGTCCTAGGCCATATAGGGCTTTAAAGGCTTTACAGCCCACTGTCTCAGTTCTCCTTTGCTTGAAAGACGTCGACAGCACCACGCTTGTATAGGATTCCTCCTATGGGGAGCAGACCGAAGTCTGACAAGTGCATCGGCGACACAGGTTCTAGGTTCAGTTCTGTGCTTCGTTCACCTTCCACTGGCCGCTTTCTTTTAGCTTTACCATTCGTGCAGGCCGCAAAGTAACATTGTATTGTGATGTGTGAGCAATTGCCTTCAGCGCGGGTTCCAAAGCTAAAAGAAAGCGGCCAGCGGAAGGTGAAACGAAACTCAGAACTGAACCCAGGACCTGTGTCGCCGCCCCACCTGTCAGACTTCGGTCTGCTACCCATAGCAGGAATCCTATACAAGCGTGGTGCTGTCGACGTCTTTCAAGCAAAAGAGAACTGAGACGGCGGGCTGTGAAGTACTACCTTGCAAGAGTGACGTGAAATAACATTCTGATTTTGAAAGTACTACCTTACAAGAGCGGTGTGAGATAACTTTTTGATTTTCTTATGGGCGTTTAATGAATTTGGGTTTGCGATGATAATAATATCATTGCATCATTATGAACGAAACTGCTTAAGCATTTATTTGCAAAATGAAAACGCCGTGGTTTATTTCTAGTGTTTGCTAATCAGTACACTGCAGTTTCCGGTTTGCCCAAGCCCCAGGTGGGGGCAGGGGACCCCGTGGTTTGGAGCTATCAGAAATTGGGGGGCGGGGGGTGGATAGCTCCTGGGCACCCCATTATACCCTATGGAGGCTGGTTCCCAAAGGGCAGGAGTCTCAGTTGGTGTAACAGCCGAATCTGTCCGAAATGAGACCTCATTGGGCTGGGTTGGGCCTTGTGTGTACTTATTTAACATTAGGTAGAGCCCCGTGGCACAGAGTGGTAAAGCTGCAGTCCTAAGCTCTGCTGGCGACCTGAGTTCGATCCCGGCGGAAGCTGGGTTCAGGTCGCTGGCTCCAGGTCGACTCAGCCTTCCATCCTTCCGAGGTCGGTCAAAGGAGTCCCCAGCTTGCTGGGGGGAAAGCGTAGAGGACTGGGGAAGGCAATGGCAAACCACCCCGTAAAAAGTCTGCTGTGAAAACGTGAAAGCAACATCACCCCAGAGTCAGAAACGACTGGTGCTTGCACAGGGGACTACCTTTGCCTTTTCTTTTTTTTCTTTTTAGCCGAGATTTAAACATTATAAAGGACACAGACAAACACAGTTAATGATTTTTTAAGGAAGGAAGGAAGGAAGGAAAATAGACAGGGGAGAGGTGGAAAGAAAGCAACTTTAACTTTAAATGCATTCTGCAATCCACTGGCTGGCTTGGCTTGGAGAAAGGATTTAAAGAGATAAATGCCTTCCAAGCTGGCTGATGAGGCGGTGGGGGCTTCAAGAGCTACACCATATGTGTGAAAGAGCCACATGTGGCTCCTGAGCCACATTTTGGCCACCCCCGGGACAGAGAAAAGCAAGGTATAAAAACCAATTCTCTTTCTTTTTCTCGCCAGGCAACTAAGGACTACCATAGCAGGGGGCCTGGCAACTTTACTGGTCCCCCCCAGGATGAGTACAACCAGATTTGATTGGTTTGCAGGGGGGAGGGCTTGTCAAGAAGAAGACTCCAGATTTATACCCCGCCCTTGTCTCTGAATCAGAGACTCAGAGCGGCTTACAATCTCTGATATCTTCCTCCCCCACAACAGGCACCCTGTGAGGTGGGTGAGGCTGAGAGGGCTCTCCCAGCAGCTGCCCTTTCAAGGACAACTCTGCGAGAGCTACGGCTGACCCAAGGCCATGACAGCAGGTGCAAGTGGAGGAGTGGGGAATCAAACCTGGTTCTCCCAGATAAGAGAGCTATGGCTGACCCAAGGCCATCCCAGCAGCTGCAAGTGGAGGAGTGGGGAATCAAACCTGGTTCTCCCAGATAAGAGAGCTATGGCTGACCCAAGGCCATTCCAGCAGCTGCAAGTGGAGGAGTGGGGAATCAAACCTGGTTCTCCCAGATAAGAGAGCTATGACTGACCCAAGGCCATGACAGCAGGTGCAAGTGGAGGAGTGGGGAATCAAACCCGGTTCTCCCAGATAAGAGTCCACACACTTCACCACTACTCCAGGGGTGGCCAACGGTAGCTCTCCAGATGTTTTTTGCCTACAACTCCCATCAGCCCTAGCCAGCATGGCCAATGGCTGTGGCTGATGGGAGTTGTAGGCAAAAAACATCTGGAGAGCTACCGTTGGCCACCCCTGCACTACACCAAACTGGCTCTCAGATCTCATTGGTGGGGTTTGGGACTCACTCCACCAGTCAGCAGGCGATACGTACGTAGTAAGCCAGCTTCAGCCCCCCCATGTCAGCGATGTTCTCCCCCAGCGTGTGTTTTCCATTCACCTGCAAGAAGAAAAGCAAAATCAGGCTCAGAGCTGTTTTTGGGTCCCACCCCATCCGCCCCTTCCCCAAATATATGGGATTGTCGGGCTGCTGACCTCTTCAATTCTTTGACCTCCTGGTAGGGCCTGGAGATCTCCCCAAATTACAGAAGATCACCACACCACATAGATGAGTTCTCCTGGAGCCTGCTGAGTCCCCCTCCTAAATCCCGCCTTCCCCAAGCTCCGCCCCCAAATCTCCAGGAATTTTGAACATACGAAGCTGCCTTCTACTGAATCAGACCCTCAAAGGTCCATCAAAGTCAATATTGTCTACTCAGACTGGCAGCGGCTCTCCGGGGTCTCAGGCTGAGGTCTTCCCCATCACCTCCTGCCTGGTCCTTGCAACTGGAGCTGCCAGGGATCGAGCCTGGGACCTTCTGCATGCCAAGCAGATGTTCGGCATTTTGACTCGGAAGTCAGCCCTGCTCCTTCCAGCAAAACTAATCCCCAGGTGGCGGAGAACTGCAGCAATTACGAGCGGTGCAGTCTTGGAAGTCGTCCCACTGCACATTTTAGAAACGGATGGCGGAGCTCAGAATTAAGACTGGAAGTTCCGCAGCTCCGGTGGATGCTTTTGGTTCTTTCTTATTGGAACCCCACAATTCCATTCAGGCTGTCAGGGTCAGTTTTTTTACAAGCAAAAAATTACCGCTACAAACCGTACCGCTGAAAAGAAGATAATACATATGCTTCGATCCTTATATAATTTTAACCAGTGTATACAACGTTATCATACCTTCCCTCCAAAGAAATTACAATCGCGATTCGTTACAAATCACAGTTTCCAATAGAAACTGCCTCCGGGAGGGCATTCCATATTGCTGGTGCCACCACTGAGAAGGCCCTAACCCGTGTAGAGCTTGGTCCGGGGATGGACAACGGGTTTTGTGTCCCTGAAGGCAGTGTTCTCTGGGGACTTCGGAGGATGGTGGAAGACAGGAGGGCCTGGTATGAATTTGTCCACGGGGTCGCAAAGAGTCGGACTCGACTGTGCGACTGAACAACAAAATACAATGTCATCATATCTTCCCTCCAAAGAAACTATAATTGCGAGTCATTACAAATCACTGTTTCCAATAGAGGGATTAGTCGTCTTCAACAATTCCTTCCGTCGGTAAATAAAGTTCATCATAGTCCATGAAAAGTTCTGAAATTCTTTCAAGTGGGATCCCACTTGAAAGAATTTCAGAACTCCTTCCTACCTGAAAGCATTTCAGAACTTTTCTTGGACTGTATTATAGATAGATGAATTTATTGTCATTGTTCTCAACAAAAAGAGAGCAACGAAATGAGGTGCTCTTCCACAAACATACCAACACATCAAACACACATATTCATAAACCATTTAAATACATCTGAAACCATTAAACCATTAAAACCATTAAAACCATTTAAATACATCTAAAACGGATAAACATTCATAAAACCATTAAAACCATTTAAACCATTAAATAAACATTCATAAAACCATTAAACATTCATAAAACCATTAAAACCATTTAAACCATTAAATACATCTAAAACAGATAATCCTTCATAACCCTGCATTTAACCTAACCACAGCACTTGGATAGAAACTGTCCTTAAATCTGTTTGTCCTAGCCTTCAACACTCTATATCGTCTACCTGACGGTAAGATCTCAAAAAGCAAATGGCCCAGATGTGTATGGTCCCTTAGGATCATTTGTATCTTCCTTTTACATGCCATATTATACAGATCCACCAATGAGGGGATTATGGTCAGATGCTGAAGCTGAAGCTCAAATCCTTTGGCCACCCAATGAGAAAGGAGCACTCCCTGGAGAACTCCCTGATGCTGGGAAAGACAGAAGGCAAAAGAAGAAGGGGACAGCAAAAGGCGAGACGGCTGGACAACGTTACTGATGTAACTAGCACAGATTTGAGCAGACTTCGGAGGATGGTAGAAGACAGGAGGGCCTGGCGTGACTTGATCCATGGGGTAGCAAAGAGTCGGACTTTTGAGTCCAACTCAAAAGGGTCCAGGCAAAAAGGTGTGAAAAACCTCAGCTTGAGACCCTGGAGAGCCGCTGCCAGTCTGAGTAGACAATACTGACTTTGATGGACCGAGGGTCTGATTCAGTAGAAGGCAGCTTCATATGATGATATATTCATATGATGATATAAGTTGATGGGGTGTGAACTGGCAGAGACTGACCTAGAGAGAGAGATCTTGGGGTCGTGGTAGATAACTCACTGAAAATGTCAAGACAGTGTGCGTTTCCAATAAAAAAGGCCAACGCCATGCTGGGAATTATTAGGAAGGGAATTGAAAACAAATCAGCCAGTATCATAATGCCCCTGTATCAATCGATGGTGCGGTCCCATTTGGAGTACTGTGTGCAGTTCTGGTCGCCGCACCTCAAAAAGGATATTATAGCATTGGAGAAAGTCCAGAGAAGGGCAACTAGAATGATTAAAGGGCTGGAACACTTTCCCTATGAAGAAAGGCTGAAACGCTTGGGGCTCTTTAGCTTGGAGAAACGTCGACTGCGGGGTGACATGATAGAGGTTTACAAGATAATGCATGGGATGGAGAAAGTAGTGAAAGAAGTCCTTTTCTCCCTTTCTCACAATACAAGAACTCGTGGGCATTCGATGAAATTGCTGAGCAGCCAGGTTAAAACGGATAAAAGGAAGTACTTCTTCACCCAAAGGGTGATTAACATGTGGAATTTACTGCCGCAGGAGGTGGTGGCGGCCACAAGCATAGCCACCTTCAAGAGGGGTTTAGATAAAAATATGGAGCAGAGGTCCATCAGTGGCTATTAGCCACAGTGTGTGTGTATGTATAAAATTTTTTGCCACTGTGTGACACAGAGTGTTGGACTGGATGGGCCATTGGCCTGATCCAACATGGCTTCTCTTATGTTCTTATGTAGATCGTACTGTAAGTTGTGTTATTAGTGAAGGATTAGTTCGGTTCGGAATTTTAGGAATTATGGCTGTAACTGTCTATTGCCATGTTCTTATACTGTATCATCTTATATTATTTTGTGTGCTGGTCTTATGACTGTTTGTAATAAACTTTGACTTTGTCCTTCTATATGAAGGGTTATACGAAGGCTTGATCTTGTGCCTCGCTGCTTTCAACTTTTACACCGGCTGCGATGAAAAAAGACGACTTGGAGCGCTGGGCTGTGTTCTTGCAGCTCACCACACCGCATCCCGGATTTCCAGTTTTAAAAGACAAACTATCAATTACAAATAGACGGACTTTGTATTCGGGCGAGGTTCATATTGGCACGTTGCATTGTATTTTCTCGTAAGTGAAACTTGTTGTCTATGACATTTCAAAGTTTTCTGTAATTGAGGCTGGTTTGGCGCAGATGCCTCAGTGCTTCTTACCCACCTGGGGATCGCAACCCTACATGGAGGAGGAGTGGGGAAGCGAACTGGATTAGAGTCCGCAGCTTTAACCACTATGCAAAAGTGGCTCTCTGTTAAAGCAAGATAATTCCTGCCCCCTCTCCAAGTCGTCAGAACTCAGCCACCGGTCTAGGTTTGCAAATCTTGGCTGGCAAGCGTTGGGCCCAGAATAAGGGCTGGCAGGTCTCCTCTGGCTACTGGCTGGAGATTTGGGGGTGAAGTCAGGGGACAGCGGGGACCTCAGTGGGATACAATGCCAGACAGTCCACCCTGCCAAGCATCTATTTCCTCCAGGGGGAGGGATCTCTCTGACAGCCAGTTTGGTGTTCGGTTAACTGCTTGGACTCTTATCTGGGAGAACCGGGTTTGATTCCCCCACTCCTCCACTCGCAGTTGCTGGAATGGCCTTGGTTCAGCCATAGCTCTGGCAGAGGTTGTCCTTGAAAGGGCAGCTGCTGTGAGAGTCCTCTCAGCCCCACCCACCTCACAGGGTTTGATTCCCCACTCCTCCACTTGCAATTGCTGGAATGGCCTTGGTTCAGCCATAGCTCTGGCAGAGGTTGTCCTTGAAAGGGCAGCTGCTGTGAGAGCCCTCTCAACCCCACCCACCTCACAGGGTTTGATTCCCCACTCCTCCACTCGCAGCTGCTGGAATGGTCTTGGGTCAGCCATAGCTCTGGCAGAGGTTGTCCTTGAATGGGCAGCTGCTGGGAGAGTCCTCTCAGCCCCACCCACCTCATAGGGTTTGATTCCCCACTCCTCCTCTCGCAGCTGCTGGAATGGCCTTGGGTCAGCCATAGCTCTCGTAGGAGTTGTCCTTGAAAGGGCAGCTGCTGTGAGAGCTCTCTCAGCCCCACCCACTTCACAGGGTGTCTGTTGTGGGGGGAAGGGGAAGGTAAAGGAAATTGTGACCGCTCTGAGACTCTGAGATTCAGAGTATAGGGCGGGATATAAATCCAATATCTTCTTCAATCTCTTCTTCTTCATCTCTGTCACTTGGCGATGAGCTGTTATTGTGGGGGATTCCCCAGATCCCACCTGGAGGCTGGCATCTCTACAAAATTCCAGACCTTGATCTGATCTAGCACGCCAGTTTTTCTGTTCCTATACTTAGCTCCTCACTCGTGCCCAGCGGCTGCTCTCAGCATCTTGGCAAGACGCCCAGGACTTTGTTCTGTCTCCGAAGAGAGCACAATTTGGCAAGAACATCCTGGCAACTTCTACAAGAAAGGAGGGGCATTGGACAAGGATGGATGTGGACTCCTAATCCCAAGGCTGTCTGAGTTGCAATAGGTCAAAGTGCAGGCCCAGGGTTTCAGGAAATGGCTTCAGTTTTTCCATTCACAGGTTAAACAGTAACTTCTTGGGAAGATATGCTGTAGCTGTTCCAGGAAACCACAAGTGACATGGGTGAACATAAGAACATAAGAGAAGCCATGTTGGATCAGGCTAATGGCCCATCCAGTCCAACACCCTGGGTCACACAGGGGCCAAATAACCCAGGTGCCATCAGGAGGTCCACCAGCTGGGCCAGGACACTAGAAGCCCTCCCACTGTGCACCCCCCAGCACCAAGAAGACAGAACATCACTGCCCCAGACATAAGAACATAAAAGAAGCCATGTTGGATCAAGCCAATGGCCCATCCAGTCCAACACCCTGGGTCACACGGGCCAAATAACCCAGGTGCCATCAAGAGGTCCATCAGTGGGGCCAGGACACTAGAAGCCCTTCCACTGTGCCCCCCCAACCACCAAGAAGACAGAACATCACTGCCCCAGACATATGAACATAAGAGAAGCCATGTTGGATCAGGCCAATGGCCCATCCAGTCCAACACTGTGGGTCACACAGTGGCAAAAAAACCCCAGGTGCCATCAGAATGTCCATCAGTAGGACCAGAACCAATGGGTTGAAATTAAATCCAAAGAGTTTCCGGCTCTACATTAGGAAGAACTTCCTGACGGTGAAAGCGATTCCTCAGTGGAACAGGCTTCTCCCTTGGGAGATGGTGGGCTCTCCTTCCCTGGAGGTTTTTCAACAGAGGCTAGATGGCCATCTGACAGCAATGAGGACCCTGTGAATTTAGGGGGAGGTATTTCTGAGCTTCCTGCATTGTGCAGGGGGTTGGACTAGATGACCCTGGAGGTCTCTTCCACCTCTATGATCCTATGATTCCATCAGTGGGGCCAGGACACTAGAAGCCTTCCCATTATTGCCCCCCCAAGCACCAAGAATATAGAGCATCACTGCCCCAGGCAGAGAGTTCCAACTATACCCTGTGGCTATAAGCCACTCATGGACCTCTGCTCCAGATGTTTATCCAATCCCCTCTTGAAGCTGTGGGGTGGGGTGGTCTGGCCGACTGGGAGGTGGCCCCGGGCACAAGATAGGACCCCCAGCCTCTGATATAGCCAAGGGTCTGCACGGTGAAGTCGAACAGACTTACAGTTTGGTTTTCATAGAATCCTAGAGTTGGAAGGAACCTCCAGGGTCATCTAGTCCAGGGGTGGCCAACGGTAGCTCTCCAGATTTTTTTTTGCCTACAACTCGGAGAGCTACCGTCGGCCACCCCTGATCCAACCCCCTGCACAATGCAGGAAAAAGCTTTAAACCTTGGACTGTGGCTCAGGGAAAGAGCCTCTGCTTGGCATGCAGAAGGTCCCAGGCTCAATCCCTGGCATCTCCCATTAAAAAGGTGTGAAAGGTGATAGGGGGTGTGAAAGACCTCTGCCTGAGACCCTGGAAAGCAGCTGCCATTCCAAGGAGACATTACTGACCTTGATGATAAATTTAGACAGGGATTTTTTTTTTGTAGCAGGTGCTTCTTTGCATATTAGGCCACACCCCTCTGATGTAGCCAATCCTCCAAGAGCTTCCAGGTCTCTAAGTAAAGGGCCTACTGTAAGTTCCTGGAGGACTGGCTGCATCAGGGGTGTGTGGCCTAATATGCAAAGGAGTTCCTGCTACAAAAAACACCCTGGATTCAGGGTTGCCAGCCTCCAGGGGGTGGCTGGAGATCTCCTGAGATTACAGCTGATCTTTAGAGCCAGTTTGGTGTAGTGGTGAAGTGTGCGGACTCTTATCTGGGAGATCCGGGTTTGATTCCTCACTCCTCCGCTTGCACCTGCTGGAATGGCCTTGGGTCAGCCATAGCTCTCGCAGGAGTTGTCCTTGAAAGGGCAGCTGCTGTGAGAGCCCTCTCAGCCCCACCCACCTCGCAGGGTGTCTGTTGTGGGGGGAGAAGATATAGGAGATTGTAAGCCGCTCTGAGTCTCTGATTCAGGGAGAAGGGCGGGGTATAAATCTGCAATTCTTCTTCTTCTTAGGTGACAGAGATCAGCTCACCCGGAGAAAATGCAGTGAATCTGTAGGATCTTAGTGTACAGCTGTGTAAATTAAAAAACGCTAAAAGACACCATCAATTTTAAACAACCAGACAGTGTAATGTAGAGGCCAGTGGTGTTCTGACCAAGCTTGAACATAGAACTTCAAATAAACAAGGAAAGGAAAGGGCCCCTGTGCAAGCACCAGTCGTTTCCGACTCTGGGGTGACGTTGCTTTCACAACGTTTTCACGGCAGACTTTTTGACGGGGTGGTTTGCCATTGCCTTCCCCAGTCTTTTACGCTTTCCCCCCAGCAAGCTGGGTACTCATTTTACTGACCTCGGAAGGATGGAAGGCTGAGTCAACCTTGGGCCAGCTACCTGAATCCAGCTTCCACCGGAATCGAACTCAGGTCATGAGCAGAGAGTTCAGACCACAGTACTGCTGCTTTACCATTCTGCGCCACGGGGCTGCTAATAAACAAGAGCATGTAGCAAAAAGACATTCGCAGAAGACAGTTCAAAAACAGTCTTTCCAATCACCAAGGAGTAACAATATTCCAGTATTCAGTTCGCAGAACTAAAGGAAGCCTTTCCAAAGGGCTTCTGTTCTACATATCAAGACGTTTCATCCGTCTTTCTTCAGTTTGGAGGCTTATTAATCACTGGAACCCAACCTTTACAATACATTCATAGAAGAGCAACAAGGTTCAAAACGTATCTGTTAGGTTTCCAGGTTCTGTTTTTGAACAGTCTTCTGTGAATATCTTTTTTGCTGCATGCTCTTGTTTATTTGAAGTTCTGTGTGCAAGCTTGGTCGGAACACCACCGACCTCTACATTACACTGTCTGGTTGTTTAAAACTGATGGTTCTTAGCGGTTTTTTATTTACACACCTGGAGAAAATGGTTGCTTTGGAAGGTGGTCACCATGAAGGGAGCACTCCCTCCCTGGAGAAGACTCTTGAGAGTCCCTTGGACTGCAAGAAGATCCAATCAGTCAGTCCTAAGGGATATCAACCCCGACTGTTCCCTGGAAGGTCAGATGTTGAAGCTGAAGCTCAAAGCCTTTGGACACCCAATGAGAAGGGAGCCCTCCCTGGAGAAGACTCTTGAGAGTCCCTTGGACTGCAAGAAGATCCAATCAGTCAGTCCTAAGGGATATCAACCCCGACTGTTCCCTCGAAGGTCAGATGTTGAAGCTGAAGCTCAAAGCCTTTGGCCACCCAATGAGAAGGGAGCCCTCCCTGGAGAAGACTCTTGAGAGTCCCTTGGACTGCAAGAAGATCCAATCAGTCAGTCCTAAGGGATATCAACCCCGACTGTTCCCTCGAAGGTCAGATGTTGAAGCTGAAGCTCAAAGCCTTTGGCCACTCAATGAGAAGGGAGCCCTCCCTGGAGAAGACTCTTGAGAGTCCCTTGGACTGCAAGAAGATCCGATCAGTCAGTCCTAAGGGAAATCAACCCTGACTGTTCCCTGGAAGGTCAGATGCTGAAGCTGAAGCTCCAATACTTTGGCCACCCAATGAGAAGGGAGCACTCCCTGGAGAAGACCCTGATGCTGGGAAAGACAGAAGGCAAAAGAAGAAGGGGATGGCAAAAGGGGAGATGGCTGGACAGCATTACTGATGTAACTAACACGGATTTGAGCAGACTTCGGAGGCTGGTGGAAGACAGGAGGGCCTGGCGTGACTTGGTCCGTGGGGTCGCAAAGAGTCGGACTCGACTGTGCGACTGAACAACAACAACACTGGAACCCATTAAGCTCTGCTGAGGCCCCGCCCAAAATCCCTCCTCTTCAGGCTCCAGCCCTCCAAGTCTCCAGGGGTTTCCCAAACTGGAGCTGGCAACCCTAGAGATTCAGAAATAAAACAGTTGCATGTCTACTCGGGTGTCAAGTGCTGCTTTAGGGGAAAGGCCGTGGGCTCACTGGAAGAGCCTCCATGTTCAGTCTCCAGCATCTCCAGTTAAAACCAACCAGGCAGGAGGTGAGAGGGACAACCTGAGACAGCTGCTGCCAGTAAGGTTGCCAATCCCCAAGTGGGGGCAGGGGATCCCCCGGTTTGGAGGCCCTCTCCCCACTTCAGGGTCATCAAAAAGCGGGGGGAGGGGAGGGAAATGTCTGCTGGGAACTCTGTTATTCCCTATGGAGACTCATTCCCATAGGAAATAATGGAGAATTGATCCGTGGGTATCTGGGGCTCTGGGGAGGGCTGTTTCTTGAGGTAGAGGCCCCCAATTTTCAGTATAGCATCCAGTGCCCCTCCGCAAAATACCCTCCGAGTTTCAAAAAGATTGGGCCAGGGGGTCCAATTCTATGAGCCCCTATCCATTATTTCCTATGGAAGGAAGGCATTTCAAAAGATGTGCAGTCCCTTTCGATGCGATGGCCAGAACTCCCATTGGAGTTCAATTATGCTTGTCACACCCTTGCTCCTGGCTCCACCCCCAATGTCTCCTGGCTCCACCCCCAATGTCTTCTGGCTCCACCCCCAAAGTCCCCAGATTTTTCTTGACTTGGCCTTGGCAGCCCTAGCTGCCGGAGAGCCGGTTTGGTGTAGTGGTTAAGTGTGCGGACTCTTATCTGGGAGAACCGGGTTTGATTCCCCACTCCTCCACTTGCACCTGCTAGCATGGCCTTGGGTCAGCCATAGCTCTGGCAGAGGTTGTCCTTGAAAGGGCAGCTGCTGGGAGAGCCCTCTCAGCCCCACCCACCTCACAGGGTGTCTGTTGTGGGGGAGGAAGGGAAAGGAGATTGTGAGCCGCTCTGAGACTCTTTGGAGTGGCGGACGGGATAGAAATCCAATAACTTCATCTACCTCACAGGGTGTCTGTTGTGGGGGAGGGAGGTAAAGGAGATTGTGAGCCGCTCTGAGACTCTTTGGAGTGGAGGGCGGGATATAAATCCAATATCTTCATCTACCTTACAGGGTGTCTGTTGTGGGGGAGGAAGGGAAAGGAGATTGTGAGCCGCTCTGAGACTCTTCGGAGTGGAGGGCGGGATATAAATCCAAAATCTTCATCTACCTTACAGGGTGTCTGTTGTGGGGGAGGGAGGGAAAGGAGATTGTGAGCCGCTCTGAGACTCTTCGGAGTGGAGGGCGGGATATAAATCCAAAATCTTCATCTACCTTACAGGGTGTCTGTTGTGGGGGAGGAAGGGAAAGGAGATTGTGAGCCGCTCTGAGACTCTTCGGAGTGGAGGGCGGGATATAAATCCAATATCTTCATCTACCTCACAGGGTGTCTGTTGTGGGGGAGGAAGGGAAAGGAGACTGTGAGCCGCTCTGAGACTCTTCAGAGTGGAGGGCGGGATAGAAATCCAATATCTTCATCTACCTCACAGGGTGTCTGTTGTGGGGGAGGAAGGTAAAGGAGATTGTGAGCCGCTCTGAGACTCTTCAGAGTGGAGGGTGGATATAACTCCAATATCTTCTTCTTCTTCAGACTGAGTAGACAATATGGACTTCAATGGAGCAATGGTCTAATTCAGAGGTAGCCAAACTGGGGCTCCGGAGCCACGTGTGGCTCTTTCACAGGTGCTGCGTGGCTCTCAAAGCTCCCACTGCCCCGTTGGCCAGCTTGGAGAAGGCATTTGTCTCTTTACTGAAATGCCCTCTTCACGGGGCTTCCCTTGTGGTGAACCCGGAAACTACAGCTAGTGCAGAACGTGGCAGCCAGGCTGTTATTGGGGCTCCCTAAGCGGGAGCGCATACAGCCAAGGCTGTGGGAGCTGCACTGGCTGCCAATTGTGTACCGGATCCGTTACAAGGTGCTGGTCATTACCTTTAAAGCCCTATGTGACCGAGGAGCTGTCTACCTTAGGGACCGTCTCTCCCTATATGTACCCCAGAGGATGCTGAGATCAGGTTCACAAAATCTACTGATAATCCCCGGGCCGAAGGAGGCCAAACCGAAAATGTCAAGAGAAAGCGCCTTCTCAGTCATGGCTCCCCACGGGTGGAATCAATTACCAGAGGAGGCGCGGGCCCTGCGGAGTCTTACCCAGTTGCGCAGGGCCGGCAAGACTAGGGTTGCCAATTCCAATTCGAGAAATATCTGGGGTCTTTGGGGGTGGAGCCAGGAGACATTAGGGGTGGAGCCGAGATCAAGGCTGTGACAAGCAGAATTGAACCGCAAAGGGAGTTCTGGCCATCACATTTAAAGGGACGGCACACCTTTTCAATTCTTTCCTTCCATAGGAAACAATGGATAGGGGCACCTTCTTTTGGGGCTCATAGAATTGGACCCCCTGGTCCAATCTTTTTGAAACTTGGGGGGTATTTTGGGGAGAGGCACTAGGTGCTATACTGAAAATTTGGTGCCTCTACCCCAAAATACAGCCCCCCCAGAGCCCCAGATACCCGCAGATCAGTTCTCCATGATTTTCTATGGGAATAAATCTCCCTAGGGAATAACAGAGTTCCCAGCAGACGTTTCCCTCCCCTCCCCCCGCTTTCTGACGACCCTGAAGCGGGGGGAGGGCCTCCAAACCAGGAGATCCCCTGCTCCCCCCTGGAGATTGGCAACCCTATGCAAGACTACCCTTTTTCAGCCGGCCTTTTCTTAATGCGGATTCTGCTACACCGTCGCTATGAAAATCTGTAAATTAGTAAGATCGGAAATTTTTGAAAATGTAGCACCGAGTACGATCGCAGGAAATTGTTGGTTTTAATTAGATGGTTTTAAGGGAATTTTAAGGAAATTGTATAATGTTGTAGACTGTTGTTTTATTATGTAATCTTTGTATTTTATATTGTGTTGTGAGCCTCCCTGAGCCTGCTTTGGTGGGGAGGCTGGGATATAAATTAAACATCATCATCATCATCATCATCATCATCATCATCATCATCATCATCATCATCATCATCATCATCATCATCATCATCATTATTATTATTATTATTATTATTATTATTATTATTATTATTATTATTATTATTATTATTATTATTATTATTATTATTATGTCACTTTTCTAAGCCAAGCCAGCCAGTGGATTGGAGAATGCATTTAAGGTTAAAGTTGCTTTCTTTCCCACACCTCTCCCTCCACCTCCTCATCTATTTTCCTTCCTTCCTCCCTCCCTGCCTTCCTTCCTGTCTAAAAAACCATTAATCAAGCTATCTTGAGAGCCAGTTGGGTGTAGTGGTGAAGTGTGCGGACTCTTATCTGGGAGAACCGGGCTTGATTCCCCACTCCTCCACTTGCAGCTGCTGGAATGGCCTTGGGTCAGCCACAGGTATCCTTCCTGTCTTGCGGCTCTCAAACATCTGATGGTTATTCTGCGTGGCTCTTGCATTAAGCAAGTTTGGCCACCCCTGGTCGAATGCATTATAAGGCAGTTTTTTGCATGCGCATAATCAACCGTTTGAATCTGGTAACTGAGTTGTCAGGTTACTTTTGCGTAGGCAAAACCTGTGCTCTGGAATAGTTTCTCCCGAATGCATGAAAGCTGCTTAAGGGACCTTCTGGGAACATGTTAAGTTGCTCCATAAATCCAGAGAGTTCATTCCATTTTGTGCGGGAAACGTAAGAAGTGGGCACACCGACACGGATGGAGAATATAGGATAAGGGGTCACTCGCTGACCCTTTGCTCTCTATTGCAAAGTTGCCTAGATTTCTGCTTGCTTACACTCCCTTACCTGATTTCCACTTCTTTATCTGACCCCTCTGTTTTACTTGAAAATCTCTTTGCTCTTTGAGTCCTCCTTATCTGTCTTCTCTCTGTTTGCCTTTGTTTTGACAATCGGCTGCATTTTGGGTCGCCTCTTCTGTTCTGTTTCTCTGTTCTAACTCTCTCTCTGGTCCCTGACCTTCGGAACTCGAAGCCACTTGATATCTGCACCCCACTCCTCACTTGCAACTGTTTGCATAGTGCCTGAAAAATCTGTTATCTTCTCTGGACTGCTGATTTCTCCCTTTTCTTCTCCCTTTCATGTTTTTTCTCCTTTATCATCTTCTCTTGAGAGCCAGTTTGGTGTAGTGGTTAAGTGCACAGACTCTTATCCGGGAGAACCGGGTTTGATTCCCCACTCCTCCACTTCCAGCAGCTGGAATGGCCTTGGGTCAGCCATAGCTCTTGCAGAGCTGTCATGAGAATATAAGAACATAAGAGAAGCCATGTTGGATCAGGCCAATGGCCCATCCAGTCCAACACTCTGTGTCACACAGTGGCAAAAAAATTTATATATACACACACACAGTGGCTAATAGTCACTGATGGACCTCTGCTCCATATTTTTATCTAAACCCCTCTTGAAGGTGGCTATGCTTGTGGCCGCCACCACCTCCTGTGGCAGTGAATTCCACATGTTAATCACCCTTTGGGTGAAGAAGTACTTCCTTTTATCCGTTTTAACCTGTCTGCTCAGCAATTTCATCGAATGCCCACGAGTTCTTGTATTGTGAGAAAGGGAGAAAAGTACTCCTTTCCCTACTTTCTCCATCCCATGCATTATCTTGTAAACCTCTATCATGTCACCCCGCAGTCAACGTTTCTCCAAGCTAAAGAGTCCCAAGCATTTCAACCTTTCTTCATAGGGAAAGTGTTCCAGCCCTTTAATCATTCTAGTTTCCCTTTTCTGGACTTTCTCCAATGCTATAATATCCTTTTTGAGATGCAGCGACCAGAACTGCACACAGTACTCCAAATGAGACCGCACCATCGATTTATACAGGGGCATTATGATACTGGCTGATTTGTTTTCAATTCCCTTCCTAATAATTCCCAGCATGGCGTTGGCCTTTTTTATTGCAAACGCACACTGTCTTGACATTTTCAGTGAGTTATCTACCACGACCCCAAGATCTCTCTCTTGGTCAGTCTCTGCCATTTCACACCCCATCAACTTGTATTTGTAGCTGGGATTCTTGGCCCCAATGTGCATTACTTTGCACTTGGCCACAATGAACCTCATCTGCCACGTTGACGCCCACTCACCCAGCCTCAACAGATCCCTTTGGAGTTCCTCACAATCCTCTCTGGTTCTCACCACCCTGAACAATTTAGTGTCATCCGCAAACTTGGCCACTTCACTGCTCACTCCCAACTCTAAATCATTTATGAACAAGTTAAAGAGCATGGGACCCAGTACCGAGCCCTGCGGCACCCCACTGCTTACCGTCCTCCACTGCGAAGACTGCCCATTTATACTCACTCTCTGCTTCCTATTACTCAGCCAGTTTTTGATCCACAAGAGGACCTGTCCTTTTACTCCATGACTCTCAAGCTTTCTAAGGAGCCTTTGATGAGGAACTTTATCAAAAGCTTTCTGGAAGTCAAGGTAAACAACATCTATCGGGTCTCCTTTGTCCACATGTTTCTTCACCCCCTCAAAGAAATGCAACAGGTTAGTGAGGCAAGATCTTCCCTTGCAGAACCCATGCTGAGTCTTCCTCAATAACCCATGTTCATCAATGTGCCTACTCATTCGGTCCTTGATAATGCTTTCTACCAACTTTCCCGGTATTGAAAAAACAGCTGCTGCGAGGGCTCTCTCAGCCCCGTCCACCTTACAGCTACCTGACCAGCACCTTTCGTTTAAGTATTATTATTATTAATACACTTCATTATTAATGACACAGGAACATGACCAGAAAGGAATAACGCTAAGGTTACCAACCTCCAGGCAGGGCCTGAGGACCTCCCAGTATTACAACCGTTCTCCACCTCCTCCTTCTGAGATTTCTACCTCCTTGTCCATTGAATAGTATATGCAGCTGCATAACAATCACTGGATGAGCTCCACCACCTATTTTTCTACAAAATGACCCCCCCGGGTATAAGCCATTTAGACCACCCACCACACACACATATTAGCCACTGTGTGACACAGGGTGCTGGACTGGATGGGCCACTGGCCTGATCCAACATGGCTTCTCTTATGTTCTTATGTGACACAGAGTGTTGGACTGGATGGGCCATTGGTCTGATCCAACATGGCTTCTCTTATGTTCTTATATGACACAGAGTGTTGGACTGGAGGGGCCATTGGTTTGATCCAACAGGGCTTCTCTTATGTTCTTATGTGACACAGAGTGTTGGACTGGATGGGCCATTGACCTGATCCAACATGGCTTCTCTTATGTTCTTATGTGACACAGAGTGTTGGACTGGATGGGCCATTGGCCTGCTCTAACATGGCTTCTCTTCTGTTCTTATGTGACACAGAGTGTTGGACTGGATGGGCCATTGGCCTGCTCTAACATGGCTTCTCTTCTGTTCTTATGTGACACAGAGTGTTGGACTGGATGGGCCATTGGCCTGCTCTAACATGGCTTCTCTTCTGTTCTTATGTGACACAGAGTGTTGGACTGGATGGGCCATTGGCCTGATCCAACAGGGCTTCTCTTATGTTCTTATGTTCAAGGAGCCCCAACAGCCACAACTATTTGTTGAAAGCCCTGCTGAGGTTAGTTCAGAAATCGGGCAGGCATTGAAATTCTCTCCATAAGAGCCCCGCTCGGGGCTCTGAGGTCTGCTGCTCAACGTCGTCCCATAGTCCCTGCTCCTAAGGACGCCTGGCTGGCTTCAATGAGGGCCAGGGCCTTTTTGGTCCAGGCCCCTACCTGGTGGAACGAGCTCCCGCTGGAGATCCGGGGCCTGCAGGACTTATCAAGGTTTCGCAGGGCCTGTAAGACAGAGCTCTTCCGCCAGGCTTTCCATGAATCCAGCGGGCGTCCTCTGAAAGTCATCACATCCCCCAGCATTTCACCATGACGGTGTTCTGTTATGCTGTTAGCCATCAGTC
The DNA here is from genome assembly GCF_032191835.1 of Heteronotia binoei. Classification (NCBI taxonomy): domain Eukaryota; kingdom Metazoa; phylum Chordata; class Lepidosauria; order Squamata; family Gekkonidae; genus Heteronotia; species Heteronotia binoei. The sequence continues at coordinate 139,747,654 of NC_083228.1, read as the reverse complement.
GCTTGCTGTTTACCGCCTACATCTGCAAGATTGTTTACTGTGCTGCTCCTGTTTTGTAATGTCTATTTTGATAGTATTGTTTTAACTCTCTCGTTTTATTGCTGTGAGCCACCCTGAGACCACCTGTGGGATAGGGCGGGGTACAAATCTAAACATTAAATGAAATCAAAATAGAATTCGGTTGCCGTATACAAAAAACACGGCTTTTTTTTTGTAGCAGGAACTCCTTTGCACATTAGGCCACACCCCCTGATGTAGCCCATCCTCCAAGAGCTTACAGCAGGCCCCGTAAGAAGAACCCTGTCAGCTCTTGAGGGATTGGCTACAGAAGAGGGGTGTGGCCTAACATGCAAAGGAGTCCCTTGCTACAAAATAGCCCTGCAAACCAACCTATTGCGAGTATTTGGCAATACTCTGCGCACGCTGGGAGGTTTTAGGAAAAACCTCCCCAAAGTACAAATGTTAATTCCCAATTCAAATCGTCGCCTTAGAAATGTAGAAGACAAAACTGAAAAAAACCAGCGATTTTGGTACACTTATTTCTCTTCGGGTCCAGCCTCTTTGAGGAAGAGCCCTCCCCCTGCTGGCCAAATGCAGCACTGCATGCCCCAGCTCACCCCTTGGTTGTAGACGGTGAAGTTGTTGTACAGGTTGACGATGCATTCGGCCTTCCTCAGAAACTTGCTATAGGAGGCGTCCGTCCACCAGTGCATCAGGTTGCCATGGCGATCGTATTGGCCTCCTGCAGAAAATCAGTGATGGGATGGACGTTCAGTGGACATTCAATGAAATTGCTGAACAGCTGGGTCAGAACGGACAAAAGGAAGTCCTTCTTCACCCAAGGGGTGAATCACACATAGACTTCACTGCCACAGGAGTGGTGGCAGCTACAAGCACAGCCAGCTTCAAGAGGGGACTGGATCAACATCTGGAGCAGAGGTCTACCAGTGGCTATTAGCCACAGCATATTGTTGGAACTTTCTGTCTGGGGCAGTGATGCTGTGTATTCTTGGTGCTTGGGGGGAGGCACAGTGGTAGGGCTTCTAGTGTCCTGGGCCCACTGATGGACCTCCTGATGGCACCTGTTTTTTGGCCACCGTGTGACACAGAGTGTTGGACTGGATGGGCTATTAGCCTGATCCAACATGGCTTCTCTTATGTTCTTATGAAGGTGCCCTTGCAATTAGATGTAAGAATCCTAGAGAGATTCTCGTGGTCCATCCAATCCTGCATCCTTTCTCATATAATGGCCAACCAGTTGCTCTGGAGGGCCAACGAACAGACCATAGTGGCTGAGTTCCCTCCCTCAGATATAGCCTCCTAACTGGGATTACCACCGTACAGGTCACCTCACTGCTTGGGTTGCCATCCTCCAGGTGCTGCCTGGGGATCTCCCAGAAATGCAATTGATATCCAGACCTCAGAGATTAGTTCCTCTGGAGAAAACGGTGCTTTCAGAGGGTCAACTGTATCACATCCCTGCTGAGGGGTATCCTCAAACTACCATCCCCAACCTCTGCCCCCAAATCTCCAGGAACTTCCCAAGCCAAAGTTGGCAACCTAACTCCTAGGGCCAGGTTTCGGAGTCTTGCAGCCACTGTCTGTGTGCCCAGAATGAGCCCCCCGTCATCCAGACGAGCTCCCCCTCCCTGGCTGCCTTGAAGGAGCAGCTGGACGAACACTTGCCAGGGATGCTGTAGGCTGATCCTGCATTGAGCAGGGGGTTGGACTAGATGGCCTCTATGGCCCCTTCCAACTCTGGGATCCTATGATTCTATGAATGACTAGCAGCCAGTCCACAGAGTCACAGAAATCTATATATTATATTGAGCAAAGACATCCATTCCAAACAGCATTCCACTGCATTTAAGCTGGTGATTGCGCGAAGGCAAGACTTTCTCCTTCAGAAAGCCGACATCAGTGGAAGGACTCCGTTTGGAATTTACTCCTGAGTAGTAATACTCCTTATAGACTTTTTTTGAAAAGAAATTTTCGGAGCCATCCTTAGGAACTGCGGTTTGGTTTGGGACTTTATGCTCTGTATATGATTTATGTGTTTGGAAGGAAGTTCGGATGTCTTTGCACAATATAAGATAGAGATTTTTGTAAATTTGTCAAATTGTATTCTTGACACAATTGTTTTTAGAATTCCGTTTATATTGCGTTGCCATTGTTTACTCTGCAGTCCTCAGATTCAGCGGGAGCTCAGCTCCTGAACCTTTCTGATGTCTCCCTCTCCTCCTCCCCACCTACCTTGTCTGTTGAATAGGAGGTGCAGCTGCATAACAATCCCTGGATTAGGAGAGCGGGCAGCCAGCCAGCCACCAGGGGCTTTGCCACACCCCCAGCAGCCCTCATTAACCCCTGGAGAAGCCCGCGCCACCATTTCTCCACTTCTGATGTGATTTTGTGTGGTGAGTGGCTTGCTGGCATTTTGACTGGGGGGGGGGTGTGCACCAGGAGACCCCAGGGTGAGCGAGGCCTGCTTGGGCCGGCTGGATCTCTAGCCCACCGAAGCAGACCTCGCTCGCCCGGGGCTCTCCTTTCTTGCATCGGTTGCTTTTGGCTGGGGGGGGGGGCGCGGCATATGCTAATAAATTATGCTCATGAGCTCCACCCCCTATTTTCCTACAAAACGACCCCTGCTAGCAGCCATCGATGAACCTCTCCTCCCAGTCACACTGGACTTGTGAGTTTAGGGTTGCCAAGTCCAATTCAAGAAATATCTGGGGACTTTGGGGGTGGAGCCAGGAGACTTTAGGGGTGGAGCCAGGAGACATTGGGGGCAGAGCCAGGAGCCAGGGTGTGACAAGCATCATTGAACTCCGAAGGGAGTTCTGGCCACCAGGTTTCAAGGGACCGCGCACCTTTTGAAATGCCTTCCTTCCATAGGAACTAATGAAGGATAGGGGCACCTTCTTTGGGGGGTCATAGAATTGGACCCCCTGGCCCAATCCTTTTGAAACTTGGAGGGTGTTTTGAAGAGAGGCATCGGACGCTATGCTGACGATTCGGTGCCACTACTTCAAAACTAGGGTTGCCAAATCCAATTCAAGAAATATCTGGGGACTTTGGGGGTGGAGCCAGGAGACGTTAGGGGTGGAGCCAAGATCGAGGCTGTGACAAGCATCGTTGAACTCGGAAGGGAGTTCTGGCCATCACATTTAAAGGGACGGCACACCTTTTCAATGCCTTCCTTCCAAATGTCAAGAGAAAGCGCCTTCTCAGTCATGGCTCCCCACGGGTGGAATCAATTACCAGAGGAGGCGCGGGCCCTGCGGAGTCTTACCCAGTTGCGCAGGGCCGGCAAGACTAGGGTTGCCAAATCCAATTCAAGAAATATCTGGGGTCTTTGGGGGTGGAGCCAGGAGACATTAGGGGTGGAGCCGAGATCAAGGCTGTGACAAGCAGAATTGAACCGCAAAGGGAGTTCTGGCCCTCACATTTAAAGGGACGGCACACCTTTTCAATTCCTTCCTTCCATAGGAAATAATGAAGGATAGGGGCACCTTCTTTTGGGGCTCATAGAATTGGACCCCCTGGTCCAATCTTTTAGAAACTTGGGAGGTATTTTGGGGAGAAGTGCTAGACGCTATACTGAAAATTTGGTGCCTCTGCCCCAAAAAACAGCCCCCCCCCCACAGAGCCCCAGATACCCGCGGGTCAATTCTCCATGATTTTCTATGGGAATAAATCTCCATAGGGAATAACAGAGTTCCCAGCAGACATTTCCCTCCCCTCCCCCAGCTTTCTTACGACCCTGAAGCGAGGGGAGGGCCTCCAAACTGGGGGATCCCCTGCCCCCACCTGGGGATTGGCAACCCTATTCAAAACGCAGCCCCTCCGGAGCCCCAGATACCCACAGATCAATTCTCCATTATACCTTATGGGAATCGGTCCCCGTAGGGAATGATGGCGTTCCCAGCAGAGATTTCCCTCCCGCCCCCCTCTTTCTAATGACCCTGAAGCGGGGGGAGGGCCTCCAAACCGGGGGATCTCCTGCCCCCACCTAGGGATTGGCAACCCTATGTGAGTTGGACCCAAGAGTCCGGCTTGTGACTCTTCCTTTCTTCCCGTTTTTTTGGTCACTCATGGCTAGTCTCAGGCAGTGGCTGCGGGACAGGGTCGTGGCGGGGTGGGGGGAGAGAGTGAGGCTGCCCAGGGCACCACATGCCCTAGAGCCGATGCTGCATACAGATAAACCAGGAAACTGTTCATGAAAACTCACACCTGGTCCCTTGCCTTCCCCCTGCCCTATCTTAAAGGTGTACCCCCACATTTCTTTGCTGGCTTCATCGGAAGAGGGCCCAAGGGCACTTTTCCTTCCAGCCCCTGGTGCCGCGGGGATGTGGGAAAGGCTACGTGTGGGTGGGAAAGGCTCACCCCAATCGTCATAGCCGTGGGTCAGCTCGTGTCCAATGATCGTGCCGATCCCGCCAAAGTTCAGGGACCTGCAGGTGGGAGACAAACAGAAGAAGAATTAGAAGAAGAATTAGAAGAAGAAGATATTGGATTAATATCCCGCCCTCCACTCTGAATCTGTCTCGGAGCAGCTCACAATCTCCTTTCTCTTCCTCCCCCACAACAGACACCCTGTGAGGTGGGTGGGGCTGAGAGAGCTCTGACAGAAGAGAAGCTGCCCTTTCGAGGACAACTCCTGCAAGAGCGATGGCTGACCCGAGGCCCTTCCAGCAGCTGCAGGTGGAGGAGTGGGGGAATCAAACCCGGTTCTCCCAGAGAAGAGTCCGAACGCTTCGCCACTACACCAAACTGGCTCTCCAACTGGTAACAGCAATGCTGGGTGACCAAACGTTTCAGACCAGGGCCACCTTTAAGACCAACAAACTTTAACCCTGGGTATAAGCTTTTGTGCGCATGCCTGCTTCTTCAGATACGTATGATGCTGGTGTCAGAACGTGTGCTTTTCTGCATGCTAAGCTTAGTGATGTTAGCCTGACTGACTCCATTTTGTAGATTGATACTAACCATGGGTACTTGCAGCCAAGCCACTAAAACAAAATGCTTTGCACTTCAAATAAACAGTAACCACTGAAGGGTGACCGATAGCCTCTGGGAACCATCTGCAGGTGGCCTTTGAAGACAGCCGCCCAGGCCATCGCAGCAGGGCTCTTTCCTCCCTTTGCTGATAACAGGCCCTGAGAACAGACAACTGTCTGTTGCTGTCTCTGAAAGTGTGAGAAATGACTTTATTGTTTTCGGTAACAATCGCATAAAAATGTAACCAATGCTAAGCCTGTTATCAGAGTTACTCTGTGCCTTCATGAACTGAGTTCTCAATAAACACCTATACTTTGTAACGAAGTCTTGGGTCTCCTTTGAAGTTCTGCAAGTTCTGACAGCTGGATGTCTTTAACTGTGCTGCAGGAGGCAATTCTGCATTAGCTTCTGTTATCACCAGCTGGCTACTAGCCTAGCAGTCCTCGCAGGGGTTTCCAGCTCCAGTGGGGCTCAGCTCAGTTGTGGTTACCAAAGGCCAACCTGGCTTGTGGCCAGGGCTTTTTTGGTAGGAAAAAAAAGCCCAGCTGGAACTCATTTGCATAGGAGGCCACACCCCCTGACATCACTATTGTTTCACACAGGGCTCTTTTGCAGAAAAAGGCCCAGCAGGAACTTATTGGCATGTGAGGCCACACCCCCTGACATCACTGTTGTCTCCCACAAGGCTTTCCCTCCCCCAGAAAAAGGTCCAGCAGGAACTCATTTGCATATGAGGCCACACCCCCTGGCATCGAGCCGGCTGGAATTGCGTTCCTGTGCATTCCTGCTCAAAAAAGCCCTGTTTGTGGCCCACTGGGAACTTTCCCACTAAGTTCAAGGGCCGCTCCAAACCTCCAGAGAAATCCAGTGGGCCAAACCGAAAAGCATCGGCGCTACGAACTTTTCCTTCTGGCTTCCTCTGAGGGTCTTTGGGCTAACCCCACCTTCCTCCCCCACAACAGACGCCCTATGAGGTGGGTGGGGCTGAGAGAGGTCTGACAGAAGCTGCCCTTTCAAGGACAACCTCTGCAATAGCTATGGCTGACCCAAGGCCATTCCAGCAGCTGCAAGCGGAGGAGTGGGGAATCAAACCCGGTTCTCCCAGACAAGAGTCCACGCACTTAACCACTACACCAAACTGGCTCCAACCTGATCCACCCTTTGGATCAATCCTTCCTTCCTTCCTTCCTTCCTGCAAAAAAGCCCTGCGTGAAACAATGGTGATGTCAGGGGGTGTGGCCTCATATGCAAATGAGTTCCTGCTGGGCTTTTTCTGTGAAAAAGCCTTGTGGAAGACAATGGTGATGTCAGGGGGTGTGGCCTCATATGCAAATGAGTTCCTGCTTTGAAAGGTGGAGCCAGGAGATTTGGGGGTAAAACCAGGAGCAAGGTTGTGGCAAGCATGACTGAACTCCAAAGGGCGTTCTGGCCATCACGCTGAAAGGGACCGCGCATCTTTTAAATGCCTTCCCTCCATTGGAAATGATGAAGGATAGGGGCGCCTTCTTTGGGGGCTCATAGCATTGGACCCCCTGGTCCAATCCTTTTGAAACGTGGAGGGTGTTTTGAGGAGAGGCATTGGATGCTATGCTGCAAATTTGGTGCCTCTGCCTCAAAAAACAGCAGATCAATTCTCCATTATACCCTATGGGAATCAGTCTCCATAGGGAATAATGGAGTGTCCAACAGACATTTCCCTCCCCCCCCCCCGCTTTCTGAATACCCTGAAGTGGGGGAGGGTCTTCAAACTGAGGGATCCCCTGCCCCCATCTGGGGAGAACCTGGAAATCTTACAGACATGTTCTGAACCTTATTGGTCTCCTGTGAATGTGTTGTAAACATTGGATTCCAGTGATAAATAAGCCCCCAAACTGAAGAAAGACGGATGAAACGTCTTGATATCTAGAACAGACGTCTTTGGAAGGGCTTCTTTTAGTTCCATGAACTAAATACCGGGCTATTGTCGCTCCTTTGGGATTGGAAAGAGTGCTTTTGAACTGTCTCCTGTGAATGTCTTCTTGCTACATGCTCTTGCCTATTTGAAGTTCTATGCGCAAGCTTGGTCAGAACACCACTGGCCTCTACATTACACTGTCTTGTTGTTTTAAATTGATGGGGTCTCTTAGCGGTTTTTTTTATTGACACAGCTGCACGCGAAGATCCTATCGTTTCCCACTCTCCACCTGGGGACTGGCAACCATCAGCAAGAGTCCAGGAGAGCCTTAAAGACTAACAAAATTTGTGGTGGGGGGTGAGATTTCGTGAGTCAATGCTCGCTTCTTCAGATACTCACGAAAGCTCCTACACTGCCACAGATTTGGATAGCCTTTAAGGCGCCACTGGACTCTCATTCATTTCTACCTTGAGGTGCGCCTGAAGTCTGGAGTGCGGCTCTTTTCTACTGCTACAGACAGGCCCGGCGCTAGGGGTTTCTGCGCCCCAGGCTGAAAACTGCTCCTCCACCCCCCAGTGATGTCATGTCACACACCCCCTCCTTTTAGGGCTGCCAATCCCCAGGTGGGGGCAGGGGATCCCCCGGTTTGGAGACCCTCCCCCCGCATCAGGGTCGGCAGAAAGCGGGGGGAGGGAGGGAAATGTCTTCTGGGAACTCTGTTATTCCCTAGGGAGATTTATTCCCATAGAAAATCATGGGGTCCAATTCTATGAGCCCCAAAAGAAGGTGCCCCTATCCTTCATGATTTCCTATGGAAGGAAGGAATTGAAAAGGTGTGCCGTCCCTTTAAATGTGATGGCCAGAACTCCCTTTGGAGTTCAATTATGCTTGATCTTGGCTCCACCCCTAATGTCTCCTGGCTCCACCCCCAAAGTCCCCAGATATTTCTTGAATTGGACTTGGCAACCCTATCCGCCCCCCAGTGATGTCATGTCACCCCCCCTCCTTTTAGGGTTGCCAATCCCCAGGTGGGGGCAGGGGATCCCCTGGTTTGGAGGCCCTCCCCCCGCTTCAGGGTCGTCAGAAAGTGGGGGGAGGGGAGGGAAATGTCTTCTGGGAACTCTATTATTCCCTATGGAGATTTATTCCCATAAAAAATCATGGAGAATTGATCTGCGAGTATCTGGGGCTCTGGGGAGGGCTGTTTTTTGGGGTAGAGGCACCAAATTTTCAGTATAGCATCTAGTGCCTCTCCCCCAAATACCCCCCAAGTTTCAAAAAGATTGGACCAGGGGGTCCAATTCTATGAGCCCCAAAAGAAGGTGCCCCTATTCTTCATTATTTCCTATGGGAGGAAGGAATTGAAAAGGTGTGCCGTCCCTTTAAATGTGAGGGCCAGAACTCCCTTTGGAGTTGAATTATGCTTGTCACAGCCTTGATCTTGGCTCCACCCCTAATGTCTCCTGGCTCCACCCCCCAAAGTCTCCTGGCTCCACCCCCAAAGTCCCCAGATATTTCTTGAATTGGACTGGGCAACCCTACCTCCTTTGCTGAGGTCTCCCGAGCCTCAGGAGGCCTCGGTGAAGTTCTGAATGCAGTGGGCGTGGGAGAGAGGGTGACTCATGGTTTCCCTAGACCAGGCAGCACCCTACTTCACCTACTCTCACACGCTGGCCCTGGCTACATCAGACTTACACGGCGACCCATCTGAATCTACCACTTACTGTGGGAATTCCGGGTCGTAGAGAGTAGGCTGAAGGATCCCGGCTGGAAACACTGTGGGAGGAAAAGAAGAAGAGTTAGGGGGAGGGCTCCCAGTGTGATGACGTCACCTGGAAGTGATGTATCATGCCAGGCATGTCGCACAGGACACTCTAGGGATTCGCTGGAAACTCTATGGTTTCACTTGGGGACACTCTAGCAATTTCAGGGGGGAACTCTATGGTACCATACATCTTTGGCAACCCTTGTTATGGGAGAGCAAAGGCTATAGGTGCCTTTGGTGCTGTGACACTCACTGGTGCTTCTCCTGCCACCCTAAGCTTTTCAGAAAGTGGGCGTGGCCACTGTAAGGTAGGGCTTGTTCTTGGCTAGGATTGGCTGGCTGTCCCTGTCAGGCATGTAGGGCGACAAATAGGTTTGCCAGATCCTTCTAAGCAGCCACGGAACAGGCGGAACAGGAAGTGGGCTTGCCAGGAGCGGGGAGTCTCACCCAATGCTTCAGCGATTGCCCATGTGACTTCCAATATGACCCATAAGTGATGTAGACACATGAGGGAGAGACTCTGGTTTGTGGGCAAAAACTCTATGGTACAATTAGCATTGACCATAGAGTTTCTGTCCCAAAACCAGAGCGCCACTCTGATGTCCTCAAGGTGCCTATGTCACTTCTGGGTCAGATTGAAATCATGTAGGCGTGTTGCTAAATTGTCTGGAGTTCCTCTCTTTTCTTTGTAGTAAGTCCCCTCTGATGGTCAGAAGAGGAAGAGTTGGTTTTCATACTTTGCTCTTCACTACCTAAAGAAGTCTCAGAGTGGTTTACAATCTCCTTTCCCTTCCTCTTTGGTGTAGTGGTTAAGTGTGCGGACTCTTATCTGGGAGAACCGGGTTTGATTCCCCACTCCTCCACTTGCACCTGCTGGAATGGCCTTGGGTCAGCCATAGCTCTGGCAGAGGTTGTCCTTGAAAGGGCAGCTGCTGTGAGAGCCCTCTGCAGCCCCACCCACCTGACAGGGTGTCTGTTGTGGGGGAGGAAGGTAAAGGAGATTGTGAGCCACTCTGAGACTCTTCGGAGTGGAGGGCGGGATATAAATCCAATATCTTCATCTACCTCACAGGGTGTCTGTTGTGGGGGAGGAAGGGAAAGGAGATTGTGAGCCGCTCTGAGACTCTTTGGAGTGGAGGGTGGGATATAAAGCCAATATCTTCATCTACCTTACACGGTGTCTGTTGTGGGGGAGGAAGGGAAAGGAGATTGTGAGCTGCTCTGAGACTCTTCGGAGTGGAGGGCGGGATATAAATCCAATATCTTCATCTACCTTACAGGGTGTCTGTTGTGGGGGAGGAAGGTAAAGGAGATTGTGAGTTGCTCTGAGACTCTTTGGAGTGGAGGACGGGATATAAATCCAATATCTTCATCTACCTCACAGGGTGTCTGTTGTGGGGGAGGAAGGTAAAGGAGATTGTGAGTTGCTCTGAGACTCTTCGGAGTGGAGGACGGGATATAAATCCAATATCTTCATCTACCTCACAGGGTGTCTGTTGTGGGGGAGGAAGGTAAAGGAGATTGTGAGCCGCTCTGAGACTCTTTGGAGTGGAGGACGGGATATAAATCCAATATCTTCATCTACCTCACAGGGTGTCTGTTGTGGGGGAGGAAGGTAAAGGAGAGTGTGAGCCGCTCTGAGACTCTTCGGAGTGGAGGGCGGGATATAAATCCAATATCTTCATCTACCTCACAGGGTGTCTGTTGTGGGGGAGGAAGGTAAAGGAGATTGTGAGCCGCTCTGAGACTCTTCGGAGTGGAGGGCGGGATATAAATCCAATATCTTCTTCCCCAAACCAGACACCCTGTGAGGTAGGGATGAGAGAGCTCTTTCAATAACTGCTCTTGAGAGAACAGCTCTTTCAATAACTGGGACTGACCCGAGGTCACCCAGCAGCCGCATATGGAGTTGCATATGGAGGAACCTGGGAATCTTAGAGACATGTTCTGAACCTTGTTGGTCTCCTGTGAATGTATTGTAAAGATTGGGTTCCAGCGATAAATAAGCCTCCAAACTGAAGAAAGACGGATGAAACGTTTTGATATCTAGAACAGATGTCTTTGGAAGGGCTTCTTTAGTTCCATGAACTAAATGTCTTCTATGAATGTCTTCTTGCTACATGCTCTTGTCTATTTGAGCACAGGTCCATCAGTGGCTATTAGCCACAGTATATGTGTGTATATTAAATTTTTTGCCACTGTGTGACACAGAGTGTTGGACTTGATGGGCCTGATCCAACATGGCTTCTCTTATGTTCTTATGTTCTTATGAAGTTCTATGTGCAAGCTCTGTCAGGACACCACTGACCTTTACATTGCACTGTTTTGTTGTTTAAAATTTATGGGGTCTCTTAGCGGTTTTTTTATTGACAAGCATATGGAGGAGGAGCAGGGAACCAACCCCAGTTCTCCAAATTAGAGTCCACCGCTCTTAACCACTATACAAAACCAGCCCTCACCACAACAGGTGCCTTATGAGGCAGGTGGGGCTGAGAGAGCTCTTTTCGAGAACTGCTCTTGAAAGAACAGCTCGGAGAGAACTGCCACTGACCCGAGGTTACCCAGCTGGCTGCATGTGGCGGAGTAGGGAATCGAACCGAGTTCTCGCAGGTTAGAGTCTGCCGCTTTTAACCACTACACCAAACTGGCTCTCAGGGGTGAAGAGGTGGGGTCTGGCATGCCTAGTGGCAAACCAAGATTGGTGGCTGTGTGATATGCCCCACTGACTCCTCCCCCCCATCCCTTGGTGGGGTAGGGCGGGATATAAATCGAATAAAATAAAAAATAAAATAAAAAATAAACAAAATCCCTGATCTACTCCCATCTCCATTTCCTCATATCAAGCTGCTGCAAATATCCGCAAGTACCGAAACTTGTCTGATGTAGGGGCAATCAGATTCTGTGCCAGATGAGTTACCCTGCAGCGCAAAACAGGTTTGGGGTCATGCAACACATCCTGAACCTCTCCACCCCACCCTCTGCTGCTTGAACAGAAGGATTGCAGCTTCCGGGGGGGGGGGGGTGCTGCCGTCATTCTGAACCCTTCACTCTCCATCCACTGCCCAGCCAAGCCTTTGGGTCCAGTTACTCTTGGCCCTACCCATTTGGTTCTTGTTGGGAAGGTAGTATGCGTTCAGCGCCTGGGGAGGTAACAGCCACCTGCAAGGAAGAAAAACGCCACGGTTAGCAAAGACACCAGCAAGGCCATGCTTTCTGGAGGCTGCTGCATAAGAACATGGAGAGGGACGGTGGCTCAGTGGTAGAGCATCTGCTTGGGAAGCAGAAGGTCCCAGGTTCAATCCCCGGCATCTACAACTAAAAAGGGTCCAGGCAAATAGGTGTGAAAAACCTCAGCTTGAGACCCTGGAGAGCCGCTGCCAGTCTAAGAAGACAATACTGACTTTGATGGACCAAGGGTCTGATTCAGTAGAAGGCAGCTTCATATGTTCATAACATAAGTTGAGCCCTGGTAGATCAGACCAGTGAGGGTCCATCTAGCCCAGCATCCTGCTTCACACAGTGGCCAACCACTTCCTCTGGAGGGCCAACAACAGGGCAGAGAGGCGGAGGCCTTAATAAGAACATCAGAAGAGCCCTGCTGGATCAGACCATTGAAGGTCCATCTTGTCCAGCTTCCTGTCTCACACAGTGGCCAACCAGTTCCTCTGGAGGGCCAACAACAGGGCACAGAGGCTGAGTGTCAAGAGTCTCTCCATCTTTGTTCCTCTTGCCGTATGTATTTAATTTATAACCCTACAATGCTAACGCTTGTGCTGTGCTATGGTGGCTTTGAAGCATCCCCGCTGCTTATCGGGAGGAGGGCAGCATGTCTGGGAACTTGCTAGTTACTATGCAGCCAAGGTCAGAAGAGCTGGAGGAGATGTAACCAAAGGGTGATAACGAGCGCCTGGGGTAATGACTGAATAATAGTGAACCCGCGCAAATTCCCTGCTTTAGCTTGGAGCGCTTGGCTTGAATTATAACGGTTAGGGCGAGGGGGTTATAAGAGCGGGGAATTGTTGCAAATATCAGCCAGATGCTTTTTACTGGTGGGAAGCTAATTTGCATGCTCCACATGAATCAACCCTCTCCTAATATCGTTATTGATGTCAGAGTGGCAGGGTGCCAAGTGATCAAGCTTAAAAGCACTCGTGCCCATTTCGTTATGGCTTTGCTCAAAACTTAGAATCGTAGAGTTGGAAGGCATCTCCAGGGTCATCTAGTCCAACCCCCTGCTCAATGCAGGAAACTCACAAACGCCTCCCCTTAAGTTCACAGGATCCGCATTGCTGTCAAATGGCCCTCTAGCCTGTGTTTCAAAACCTCCAAGGAAGGAGAGCCCACCACCTCCCAAGGAGGAAGCCTGTTCCACTGAGGAACCGCTCGAACGGTCAGGAAGTTCTTCCTAATGTCGAGCTGGAAATTCTTTTGATTTAATTTCAACCCGTTGGTTCTGGTCCTACCTTCTGGGGCCACAGAAAACAATTCCACCCCATCCTCTAGATGACAGCCCTTCAAGTCCTTGAAGATGGTGATCCTATCACCTCTCAGCTGCCTCCTCTCCAGGCTAACCTTGCCCAGTTTCTTCCACCTTTTCCCAACCTTTCCTTGTCTCATGACGAAAGCTGGGAACGGATCAAAAGGACACGAGATGTTTTTGAAACACCTCCATTTGCATCCAATAGCAGATTGCCTTCCTGGTACACGTTATGCTCCTTGCAGCCACTAGAGTCTGCCAAACAACCGTTAAAGGAAATAAGAGGGTGGGGAAGACCTCAGGAACGGACGCAGGGGTGGTGCAGGATTCGAACTCAGGTCCCGGCAGCAGCTTCCCGGAAGATGTTAGGCGCAATATCCACATCGGGACGGATTTACAGAGCTGTCGAGGTGAGTGACTTACGCCGACTTGTCCACCTCCTGATGGATCTTCTTCACCGATAGTTTAATGCTGAATTTGATGCTACTGAGGATGTTTTTGAAGTATGTTTTCTCGTGGACTTCAAACTGTAGAAAGATAAAGCTGAAATTAAGACCCTGCAGCAGGGGGGAAAGTTGGATTGAAAACCTGGGATGATAATCAATCCCTTTACGAGAATGTATCCGTGCATTTGACATATTTATGTCCCTTACTCTTAGCTGCTCCGCTCCTTAGCAACTGAGAGGAGTGGGAAAGCAACAATTAAAATATATACGAAAGCCAGTATCGACAATAATAAAATCTAAGCAAACAGAGCAAGATGACAACGCCGGATAATAAATGGGAAGCCGAATGGGATAATTAAAAGGACTGTTAAAACGGTAATAGGAATGGTGAACGATTTAGAACCATCACGGAATACCCACAGGATCAAAGGCAAAACGGAGCGGGGGCAAGCAGCGTATCACAGAAAAGAGGAGGAAAGAAAGGTGGACAAAACATTTGGAGCAAAAAGAAGAAGATGATATTGGATTTATATACCGCCCTCCACTCCGGAGAGTCTCAGAGCGGCTCACAATCTCCTTCACCTTCCTCCCCCACAACAGACACCCTGTGAGGTAGATGAAGATATTGGATTTATATCCCGCCCTTCACTCCGAAGAGTCTCAGAGCGGCTCACAATCTCCTTTACCTCCCTCCCCCACAACAGACACCCTGTGAGGTAGATGAAGATATTGGATTTATATCCCGCCCTTCACTCCGAAGAGTCTCAGAGCGGCTCACAATCTCCTTTACCTCCCTCCCCCACAACAGACACCCTGTGAGGTAGATGAAGATATTGGATTTATATCCCGCCCTCCACTCCGGAGAGTCTCAGAGCGACTCACAATCTCCTTCACCTTCCTCCCCCCCAACAGACACCCTGTGAGGTAGATGAAGATATTGGATTTATATCCCGCCCTCCACTCCGAAGAGTCTCAGAGCGGCTCACAATCTCCTTTCCCTTCCTCCCCCACAACAGACACCCTGTGAGGTGGGTGGGGCTGAGAGGGCACTCACAGCAGCTGGCCTTTTAAGGACAAACTCTGCCAGAGCTATGGCTGACCCAAGGCCTTTCCAGCAGGTGCAAGTGGAGGAGTGGGGAATCAAACCCGGTTCTCCCAGATAAGAGTCCGCACACTTAACCACTCCACCAAACTGGCTCTCCTACACCAAACTGCTTGTTGGGGTGGGAAGTCCTTGGAGATCTGGGGGTGGAGCCTGAGGAAGGTGTGGCTTGAGAATGGGTGGGACTGCAGCAGGGATGTGATGTCATACAGTCTACCCACCGAAGGAACTATTTTTTTCCCAGGGGAACTGAGCTCTGTAGTAATTCCAGATCTTCGGGTCCTACCTGGAGGCTGGCAACTCTATGCCAAGAGCTAAAGCTTAGCATGGGGCTGCAGAGTGAGGCATTCCAAAGCTGGCGTGCCACCACAGGGAAGAA
Organism: Heteronotia binoei; assembly: GCF_032191835.1. Classification (NCBI taxonomy): domain Eukaryota; kingdom Metazoa; phylum Chordata; class Lepidosauria; order Squamata; family Gekkonidae; genus Heteronotia; species Heteronotia binoei. The sequence goes on along the minus strand of NC_083228.1, from coordinate 139,732,593 downwards.
TGTCTACTGGGCACTCCATTATTCCCTATGGAGATCGATTCCCATAGGGTATAATGGAGAATTGATCTGTGGATATCTGGGGCTCTGGGGGGGGGGCTGTTTTTTGAGGTAGAGACACCAAACTTTCAGCATAGCATCCAATGCCTCTCCTCAAAAGACCCTCCAAGTTTCAAAAGGATTGGACCATGGGGTCCAATTCTATGGGCCCCAAAAGAAGGTGCCCCATCCTTCAATATTTCCAGTGGAGGGAAGGCATTTAAAAGGGGCGCGGTCCCTTTAAACGTGATGCCCAGAACTCCCTTTGGAGTTCAATGATGTTTGTCACACCCTTGCCCCTGGCTCCACCCCATAATGTCTCCTGGCTCCACCCCCAAAGTCCCCGGATATTTCTTGAATTGGGCTTGGTAACCCTATCTCCCAGCAAGCTTCTACAGCCAAGCAGGGATTCTAACCCGGCTCTCCCAGACCTTAGTCTGCCTCTGTAACCACTACATCCTGCTACTACTGGGAAGTTAAAGATAAGCTTGTTGATTTCTGAGCCGCGTTTCGGTTGTGTTCCTGCGTCAGGGAATAAAAGCGAATACATCCAGAGTGGCCTTTCTCCCGACCCTGAGAGTTCGTTTCTGCATTGCAAACTGTAGGTTCTCTCGCCCTTCCCTTCGATATCTCCGGCAGCCTTCGGGGCAGAGCGTGCCCATTTATCTCCGTGTAATTGGCTAGTTAATTAGCGGGTTAATCAGTCAAAAGGCAGGTTGATTAATCAATTATGGCTTTGGGGGTTGATTGACAGCCCGACAAATTACTCGTCGCCCTTGCTTATCTCTGGGGAGAGAACTCTAGAAAAAAAGTGGAGAACAAGCAGTGGAGACTCGCCTCGTATTCCTTGTCGATGGCTTCAGGGTTGAGGAGGAAGTCTGGGTAGCCGATCATCACCATCATATGCTGGAGCTGCAAGAGGAAGAAGAAGGAGACGCACAGATTTATACTGCACCCTTTTCTCTGAATCAGAGTCTCAGAGCGGCTTAGAATCTCCTTCACCTTCCTCCCCCACAACAGACACCCTGTGAGGTAGGTGAGGCTGAGAGAGCTCTGACAGAAGCTGCCCTTTCAAGGAAAGCTCTGCCACAGCTATGGCTGACCCAAAGGCCATTCCAGCGAGTGCAAGCGGAGGAGGGGGGAATCAAACCCGGTTCTTCCAGATAAGAGTCTGTGCACGTCACCGCTACACCAAACTGGCTCCAACCTTCTCCTCCCTTTGGATCAGGCCTTTTGAAGGAGGAGAAAGCAGAAGATGATGATGAAGATGATGATGATATTGGATTTATATCCCGCCCTTTCCTCAGAATCAGAGACTCAGAGCGGCTTACAATCTCCTAGATCTTCTCCCTCCATAACAGACATCCTGTGAGGTGGGTGGGACTGAGAGAGCTCTGACAGAAGCTGCCTTTTCAAGGACAACTCCTGCGAGAGCTATGGCTGACCGAAGGCCATGCCAGCTGCTGCAAGTGGAGGATGGGGGATCAAACCCGGTTCCTCCGGATAAGAATCCGCGCACTTAACCACTACACCAAACTGGTTCTCCGAAGACAGACACCCTGTGAGGTGGGTGGGGCTGAGAGGACTCTCACAGCAGCTGTCCTTTCAAGGACAACCTCTGCCGGAGCTATGGCTGACCGAAGGCCACTCCAGCCCCTGCAAGTGGAGGAATAGGGAATCAAACCCAGTTCTCCCAGATAAGAATCCGCGCACTTAACCACTACACCAAACTGGTTCTCTGAAGACAGACACCCTGTGAGGTGGGTGGGGCTGAGAGGACTCTCACAGCAGCTGCCCTTTCAAGGACAACCTCTGCCAGAGCTATGGCTAACCCAAGGCCATTCCAGAAACTGCAAGTGGAGGAGTGGGGAATCAAACCCGGTTCTCCCATATAAGAGTCCGCGCACTTAACCACTACACCAAACTGACTCTCTTGAGTTGGAGGAGAATCACTGGGCCCTTGGAGAATCATCAGCCCTTGGAGAAATGTCCCCCCCCCCCCCCCCCCCCAAACCATACAGCCCGTACAATTTGCACCTCATGAGATTTTTTTTGTTGTTGGTAGCAGGGCTTTTTTTTTGTAGCAAGAACGCCTTTGCATATTGGTTTTAAAAGTTTTATTGGTTTTCCGAAATTAAGGGTAAAGGGTAAGAAGGAATAAGAAATTGTAGTTACAGTTCTATCTTAATCTGCATGTAGTATACTTTCATAGAATGCAAGACTGCATCTAATATACTTTCTTAAGGTGTCATATATTATTATCTCTTAGCTTTAGATCATCAACATTTATGTTATAAGTCTTCCTATTAAAGTACCTATTCAAGTTGACGTTTCCGACAAAGGCAATCTTATCATGAAAAGTACAGGAGAAAGGAGATATAAGCTCACACCAAAGAATCTTAGGAGTCTTGAGTATCTAGCCAAATATAGAGTTTCAACCAATATTTTCTTGCTTCTTCCTTAGATTTCCCAGCCAACAACTGGGATAAATAGTCCAGCTCAGCTGTTTCCAGAATTTTCCCCACCAAGTCCGTTCTCATGGGGATCTCCTGACGCTTCCATCTTTGTGCCAAAAGAATCCTGGCTGCTGTATTAATATGTGCCATCAAATGTCTCATCTCTTTGGAGTAATCCTCAGGATATATATTCTCCTTTGCATATTGGGCCACATCCCCTGATGTAGCCAATCCTCCAGGAGCTTACAGTAGGCCCCGTACGAAGAACCCTGTAAACATTTGGAGGATTGGCTACCTCAGGGGTGTGTGGCCTAATATGCAAAGGAGTTCCTGCTACAAAAAAAAAGCCCTGAACAAATGTAACCCAGCAACTCTGTACCTGTTAAAGCAGGGGTGTCAAAGATGCAGCCCAGGGGCCAAATCAGGCCCTCAGGCTCCTATCAGGCCCCCGAGCAACTGCCTGCTTCCTTCTCCCTCTCTCTTGCTTCCTTCTGCATCACAGCTTGCTTTGCGAGGCTTGCTCAATTGCACAGAAGCTATTGCACAATTGCACAAAGCCTCTATTTTCTCCATTGGCTGAGGCTTGGGGGGGAAGCAGCGGGGAAGGAGAGCTTGCTTCGCCAGGCTCTCTCAATCGCACAGCAGAGCTACTGAGCCAAGCCTCTCTTCCTTCTATCCTCCCCCTCCTGGCCCTCTAGGGAAGGCAGGAAAGAGCCAGAGCTTCCTTTGCCCAATTCCCTGGATCCCCTGGGAGAGATACAAAGAAAGCACCTTGAACACCAATAGTGCAAATATTTTAAACATGTTTTAAGTTTTTTTTTTTTTTTAAAAAGATCGTGTTTGTCTGTGCCCTTTATAAAGTTTATATCTCTGCTATCTAATCTTAAATCAGTACACACATGGTCTGGCTTACATGGTCCAGCCCGACAAGGTCTCATCTATGTCAGATTCGGCCCTCATAACAAATGAGTTTGACACCCTTGTATTAAAGGTTCAGTAAGCTGATGGTTTGCCACTGGCCTGGGCCAGCTGAAATTGGAGGGGTTTGCCAAGTATGTCTCCCATCGCCGTGACTGGCTGCTGGACCGCAATTCAGTTTGGGCAGGTTGCAATTTTCTTCACGCAAAGAGTAATTCACTACTTCTTCACTCACAGCGTAACGAACACGTGGGATTCACTGTGGCAGGAAGTGGTGGCGGCTACAAGCCTACGTAGCTTCAAGAGGGGATTGGCTACACATCTGGCGCAGAGGTCTATGAGTGGCTATTAGCCACAAGGTAGAGATGGAACTCGCTGTCTGGGGCAGTGATGCTCTGTATTGTAAACCCTCCAAGTTTCAAAAGGATTGGACCAGGGGGTCCAATTCTATGAGCCCCCAAAGAAGGTGCCCCCGTCCTTCATTATTTCCAATGGAGGGGAAGGCATTTAAAAGGTGTGCGGTCCCTTTAAATGTGACGGCCAGAACTCCCTTTGGAGTTCAATGAGGCTTGTCACACCCTTGCCCCTGGCTCCACCCCCAATGTCTTCCTTGCTCCACCCCCAAAGTCTCCTGGCCCCACCCCCAAAGTCTCCCACCCCCAAAGTCCCCAGATAGTTCTTGATTTGGACTCTGCAACCCTAGTTGGGGGCCCCAAGGATTGGGGGACGCCTCTGACTTCAGTATCCTCCCTTCAGCTCCAGTGTTCCCCTCTGACCTTGGCGCTCTGTAACCACATCTTCCCTTCCGATTCCGAACCCGCAAGATGCTCCTTCCTTTTTGGCGTCCCTGAAACAGTGTCCACCTCTCCAGTTTCAAACTCCATCTTCCCTTCCCCCCCCCCCCTTCTCTTGTTCTAAGACTGCTAACCCATTTTGTGACCTACAAAGATGCTTTGTACAGACAAAATCCAGCGGAATACATCAATCCTTCCTTACGGTCAGCTAACGGGCTCATACTTTAGGAAACCTATTAAACCGCTCAACCGCTGAGTGTCATTACAAGACGACAACGGCTGTAGGACCCTTAATTTGCAGCCAATATGCTTTTTAAGCATAAGTGAACTTTCGAGTGAGTTAAACCTTCTCTTATAATAATGTTTTATTCCTCCCACTTCCTAGGGGAGAAGTTTCACTAAGGGGGAAGGGTTGCCCGCCCTTGGTTGGCTTCAGGGTTTTTTTTTTGTACAGGAACTCATTTGCATGTTAGGCCACACACCCCTGACGTAGCCAATCTTCCTAGAGCAGAGGTGTCAAACATGTGGCCCAGGGACCGAATCAGGCCCCTGGAGGGCTCCTATCAGGCCCCTTAGCAACTGGCTGTCATCTGCTTCCTTCTCCCTCTCTCTTGCTTCCTTCTGCATCACATTTTGCTTTGCCAGGCTTGCTCAATTGCACAGGCGCTACAGAGCAAAGACTCTATTTTCTCCCTTGGGAAGGAAGGGTGGGAGAGAGGCAGTTTCTCCAGGCTCTCTCAATCACACCGCAGAGCTACTGAGCCAAACCTCTCTCCTTTATATTGGCTGAGGCTCCTCCCCTCCTCCTCCAGTCCCCTGGGGAATGAAGTAGAGAGCCAGAGCTTCCTTTGCCCAGTGCCCTGGATCCCATGGGAGAGCTTCAAAGAAAGCACCTTTAAGACCAACAAGTGCTAACATTTTAAGCATGTCGTAATTTTTTAAAAAAATACCGTATTTTTTGCACCTTAAGGCGCTCCGGACGATAGGATGCACCTTCCTCCTGGGGGGTGATCCGCTGCCTCCGCCTCCGATCCCGGTGCTTCCCCCGTGCCTGCCTGCCTGGCTCCAGCTTCTTCCAGCAAGCGCTGGGATCGCTCCACGCTGCCCCCACCGCAAACCCAGCGCTTCGCGAGCGCCGGCTGCGGAGAGGGCAGCGTGCTTCCTCCATGCCTGCCTGCCTGCCTGCCTGGCTCCAGCTCTGACGCTTACAGCAAGCGCCAGGATCGCTCCCTCTGCCCTTCGATCCCGGCGCTTGCTGTAAGCATCAGAGCCGAAGCCAGGCAGACAGGCATGGAGGAAGAACCCGCCCCCTCCGCAAACCCAGCGCTTTGCGAGCGCCGGCTGTGGAGGGGGCAGCGTGCTTCCTCCGTGCCTGTCTGCCTGGCTTCAGCTCTGACGCTTACAGCAAGCGCCGGGATCGGAGGGCAGAGGGAGCGATCCTGGCGCTTGCTGTAAGCGTCAGAGCTGGAGCCAGGCAGGCAGGCGCAGGGGAAGCGCCGGGATCAGAGGCGGAGGCAGTGGATGGCCCCCCCCCAGGAAGGTAGGTACCTTCGCTCCATAAGACGCACACACTTTCCCCCCACTTTTTTTTGGGGGGGGGAGTGCGTCTTATGGTGCGAAAAATACGGTACATATTTAATTGTTTTTGTCTGTGTCCTTTATAAAGTTTGTATATCTGCTACCTAAAATCTTAAAACAGGTACACATATGGCCCAGCGTAACATGGCTTGGCTCAACCCAACATGGCCCGGCCCAATAAGATCTCATTTATGTCAGATCCGGCCCTCATAACGAATAAGTTCGACACCCCTGCGGAGCTTACAGTAGGCCCTGTAAGAAGAGCCTTGTCAGCTCTTGGAGGATCGACTACATCAGGGGGTGTGGCCCAGGGGTGGAATTCTAGCAGAAGCTGCTTTGCATATTAGGCCACACCTCTCTGATGTAGCCAATCCTCCTGGAGCTTACTGTAGGCCCTGTTAAGAAGAGCCTTGTAAGCTCTTGGAGGATCGACTACATCAGGGGGTGTGGCCTAATATACAAATTTGCTCCTGCTATAAAAATAGCCCTGGTTGGCTTACCAGGGTGGCGGAGGGACTTTGGGCAAGGGAGAGCTGTAAATGGTACCCCGCAACACCATGATGTCCTTTCCTGCTGATAAACCAGAACTGACATCATCGCATCGGGGTGATGCTCTAGGAACTGCACAAATCTCTATGGTGACACCAGAGAGATCTGTGGGATTCCTAGAGCGTCGCTGGGACACAGAGATATCCCTTCCGATTACGGGGCTTGAAATAATGTCGCGTCATGTGTGGTGCTGGCTTTACCTCCATTTCACCTCCCACCACTCGTTTACCACTAGTGGGAAACTGGTAAGTTTACGGTGGGGTCTCTGAAATGGTACTCCACCCGTGAGGGACCAGGTCATGGAAAAGCATCTCCCAAACAGGCGATGTTGAAAGGATGCAACTGTCTATATTGCAGGGGTGGCCAACGGTAGCTCTCCAGATGTTTTTTTTGCCTACAACTCCCATCAGCCCCAGCCAGCATGGCTGATGGCTGGGGCTGATGGGAATTGTAGGCAAAAAACATCTGGAGAGCTACTGTTGGCCACCCCTGCTATATTGAAACAGCAGGGCTTTTTTTTTGTAGCAGGAGCTCCTTTGCACATTAGGCCGCACCCCCCTAATGTAGCCAATCCTCCAAGAGCTTACAGGGCTCTTATTCCAGGGCCTAATGTAAGCTCCAGGAAGATTGGCTACATCAGGGAGGTGTGGCCTAATATACAAAGGAGTCCCTCAGGGCTCTTTTTGTAGCAGGAGCTCCTTTGCATATTAGGCCACACCTCCCTGATGTAGCCATTCCTCCAGGAGCTTACAGGGCTCTTCTTCCAGGGCCTACTGTAAGCTCCAGGAGGATTGGCTACATCAGGGAGGTGTGGCCTAATATGCAAAGGAGCTCCTGCTACCAAAAAAGCCCTGTGAAAGAGGGCTATTCTGATTCCTTGAGTCTAAGTGTAAAAAAGGGAGAGGGGCATCGGATGCGTATCCCGGGTTCTTGATCCATGCCGCAGAATCCTCCGTCTCCCCCCACACCTTGGATCTGGCCGCCCGCCGCGTGGCATCGTCCATCCAGTCGAGCTCCTCCAGTCGCCGGTCCAGGATGTGCTTGATGTCTTCCACTAACTCCTGCACCTGGATGAGAAAGAGCATGCAGAAATCAAAGGCTGCGGGGGTGTGTGTGCGCGTGAGAGAGAGAGAGATACACACACAGAGAGACAGAGACGGAGAGACAGACAGAGACACAGAGAGAGATAGAGACACAGAGAGCTAGGGTTGCCAAGTTCAATCCAAGAAATATCTGGGGACTTTGGGGGTGGGGCCAGGAAACTTGGGGGTGGAGCCAGGAGCAAGATTGTGACAAGTACAACTGAACTCCAAAGAGAGTTTTGGCCATCACATTTAAAGGGACCGCACATCTTTAAAATGCCCCTGGTCCAATCCTTTTGAAACTTGGAGGGTATTTTGGAGATAGGCACGAAATGCTTCGCCGCAAATTTCGTGCCTCTACCTCAAAAACAGCCTCCTCCAGAGCCCCAGATAACCGTGCATCAATTCTTCATTAGACCCTATGAGAATCGGTTTCCATAGGGAATAATGGTGGGCCCTCCCCCCACTTTCTGATGACCCTGAAGCGGGGGGGGGGGGAGGCCTCCTAACTGGGGGACCCCCTGCCCCCACCTGGAGATTGGCAACTCTAGAGCCAGCCTCTCTCCCACATCACCCAAAGCAAAGCACTCAAACCACTCTCATTCACTTGGAGGTCACACCCATTTTAACTGAGCCCAGAAGGGGCTTGTTCAAGTTGGAGGGCCATGGCTCAGTGGCGGAGTCTCTGCTTGCCACACAGAAAGGTCCCCGGTTCAGTCCCCAGCAAGCACCAGGCAGGAGGTCTGCCCAACACCCTGGAGAGCAGCTGCCAGTCCGAGGAGACAATTCCAGCTTCATGGGTTTGTGGCTGCTTTAGAATTGAAGCGGACTAACCGTTTGGATCATGAGAGCGTTTCCTAACTTGATTTGTTCAGAACTTGCTCCTGTTCATCCTTTAGAGCGTTTTTGCACTGACCTTAATCGGGAGCGACGTCCCTCTTCACCGCGCAGCGTCTGCGCGGATTTCGCACTAATTGCTCCGCAGAACCCAGAAGAGCCGCAAAGTCCCGCGGCTTTTGCCTCGCAAATGTAAACTGGCCAAAAACCAGTTTACATTTGCGACGCAAAAGCCACGGGACTTTGCGGCTCTTCTGGGTTCTGCGGAGCAATTAGTGCGAAATCCACGCAGACGCTGCGCGGTGAAGAGGGATGTTGCTCCCGAGTAAGGTCAGTGCGAAAACGCTCTTAGTCTCAACAGGATCTTTCTTTCTTTCTTTCTTTCTTTCTTTCTTTCTTTCTTTCTTTCTTTCTTTCTTTCTTTCTTTCTTTCTTTCTTTCTTTCTTTCTTTCTTTCTTTCTTTCTTTCTTTCTTTCTTTCTCGCTGAATAATGTAACAACGGTCTTGCGGTCTATAAAGGCGAACAAGTTTACTGCGTCAAACGCTCTCATGAGTCAGAGCCCTGACTCACGAAAGCTTTCACCACAATAAATCTGTCTTTAAGGTGCCGCGAGAGGCTTTGGTATTTTGGCTGCAGCTCTCAGACGCAGACACCGTTCCGTCTCCTGATTCGTACCTTTCTTTCCGACAGTTTTTAACCTTCAGTTAGAGAACTTGTCTCCCTTCCTTACCTTATTTTCAAGTCCCAGGACACAAGAGAAGAAGAAGTGCTGTTGAGTCACAAGCAACTCAAGGTGACCCCGGAACCTTCTGCATGCCAAGCAGGTGCTCTACCGCTGAGTCAAGACTCCTTGCAAAAAGGACCAAAGGAAGCTGCCTTCTACTGCATCAGACCATTGATCTTTCAAGGTCAGTGTCTACTCAGGCAGGCAGCAGCTCTCCAGGGTCTCAAGATGGCTAAGGTCTTCCACATCACCTACTGCCTGGTCCTTACTGGAAATGCCAGGGATTGAACCTGGGACCTTCTGCATGCCAAGCAGACGCTCAGCCACTGAGCTACAGGCCCTCACCAAAATATGAAGCCGCCTTATACTGAATCAGAGACCCTTGGTCCATCAAGATAAGTTCTGTTTACTTAGACTGGCAGCAGCTTTCCAGGTTCTCAGGCTGAGGTCTTTCATATCACCTCCTACCTGGTCCTTTCAAATGGAGATGCCGGGGATCAAACCTGGGACCTTCTGCCTGCCATACAAGAAGCTGCCTTATATTGAATCAGATCCTTGGTCCATCAAAGTCAGTACTGTCTACTCAGACTGACAGTAGCTCTTCAAGGTCTATTTGGTCCTTTTTACTGGAGATGTCAGGGATTGAAACGGGGACCTTCTGAATACTGAGCAGATGCTTTACTATTGAGCCACAATTGCTCCCCAAACACAGATGCACACACATGAAGCTGACTGATACTTAACCAGACCATCAGTTCATCAAAGTCAGTATCTGTCGGCTCTCCAGGATTTCAAGCTGAGGTCTTTCCTATCACCTCCTGCCTGGTCCTTTTAACTGGAGATGCCGGGGATTGAACCTGGGAACTTCTGTGTGTCGAGCAGATGCTCTACCACTGAGCTACAGCCTGACTTTATGGCTCTCCAGGGTCTCAGGCTGAGGTCTTTCCCATCACTTACTGCCTAGTTTCTTTTAACTGGAGATGCCAGGTGTAGTGTATCGGACTCAGCGCAAGCGCCGCGCGACCCGGGCCACCCTCGGGTCGCCGTGCGCAGCGCGGGAAAAGCCACTGCCAATCCTGACCAAGGGCGGGAAGTTTGACTGGCCAGGATTGGGCTGGCCAGCGAAGGGGATGTTCCGGGAGGCATGTATATATTAGCGGACCCGGCCGCGTGTTCTCAGTTGCGTGTGATGTACTAGCCAATAAAGACCTATGCCTTCACCACGTCTCGTCTCCCAGTACATTACACTGGCGACGAGGATGGGATCTAGATAGGTCCGGCCGCCCCGAGGGGAACCTGACCGGGCCGGAGACGAGGAAGGCGTGAGACCGCAGGATCGCACAGCCCGCCGCCACCATGGCGAACTCTACAGTAACGACGGGCCATCTTGCGGAATTCAACCCGGAGCACCCCGAGAGATGGGAGACCTACACAGAAAGGGTCGAGTGCTACCTGCGGGCGAACCTGATCGAAGATGACGACAGGAAGAGAGACGTCCTGCTGAGCGTCTGTGGAGAAGAAACTTTCGAGATCGCAAGAGGCCTCTCCGCTCCAGCTAAGCTGACCGAGAGGACCTACCGGGAAGTCGTGAGACTCCTCACGGGCCACTTTTCGCCCCAACCGTCCATCGTCGCCCGCCGATTCCTCTTCCACAAGAGGGACCAAAAGTCGGGGGAGACAGCGGCGGTCTACCTGGCGGCCCTGCGACAGATCGCCGGGAACTGCAATTTTGACAAAAGGGACGAAGCCCTGAGGGACCGTTTCGTCTGGGGCCTCCGAGACGAACGACTGCAGCAGAAGCTCTTCGCTAAGGAGGAGCTCACGCTACAACAAGCCTTCAACGAGGCGACGGCGTTCGAGAGGGCCACCAAGGCGTTCGGCCAGCCACGCGGCGAAGCAGTCCACCAAGGGGAAACAGAGCTGGAAGACCGAGCAGAGGAAGAAGCGTTTCAGCTCCGGAGGCCTCAGAGAACGGACACACGGGCCCCCGCGAGACAACGAGCGACGGAGAGGGCCACCGCCACCACCGGTTCCAGGTGCGCCAGCTGCGGCGACCCCCACGAGCGACGGGACTGCCCGTACCGCAACCTGGACTGCCGCAGCTGCGGAAAGACAGGCCACATCGCCCGGGCTTGCCGGGCCAAGAACAGCCGCCGCCAACCGTCAGCGCATCACGACTCCCTGGACACACACACGACGGCATCCACCAGTCTGCAGGTATTGAACTTGCCCCTCTCGGCCCCAGACAAGGTCAAAATGTCGGTCCTAATCGAGGGCGCCCCCTGCATCATGGAAGTAGACTCGGGTTCCTCCATCTCTATCATTTCGGAGGAAACCCTCAAGAAACTATGTCCCCGCCGCCGCATCCAAACGAGGCCAGCGGACTTCGTACTGAGGGACTTTCAGAAGAACCCAGTACACATCGTGGGGTGGGCCCGGGTGCATGTAGAAAGAGGGGGTTTTAGGGGGCCCCTAGACATCCTAGTGGTCAAGCGCCAACTGACCACACTTCTCGGGTTGGCGTGGTTCAATCCACTGGGGATCCAGCTGGTGGGGGTGGACCAATTGCAGGCCAGCAATTTCGACGGGGTCTGCCGGGAGTTCCCCGAGGTCTTCGACGGGTCCTTGGGGAGCTACAAGGGTCCGCCCATCACCTTACCGATAGACCCAATGGTCAGGCCCATAAGGCTTAAAGCGAGGCGCGTCCCGTTCGCCCTCAAGCCTAAAATAGAGGCAGAACTGGACCGCCTAACAGCCCAGGGCGTCCTAGAACCTGTAACGTATGCGGAATGGGAGACCCCCATAGTAACGCCAGTCAAACCCAACGGGGAGGTTAGGATCTGCGCCGACTACAAGTGCACGATCAATAAGGCGCTGCAAGACAACCCCTACCCAGTCCCGGTGGTTAGCCACGTCCTAGCAGCACTAGCCGGGGCGAGGGTTTTTGGAAAGCTGGACTTAGCACAAGCATACCAGCAACTGCCGGTCGACGCTAAGACGGCGGAGGCGCAGACGATCGTGACCCACAGGGGCGCGTTCAGGGTTAAACGGCTGCAGTTCGGGGTCAGTGTAGCTCCGGGGATATTCCAGAGCATAATGGACTCTCTCTTGAAAGGGATCCCCGGAGTTCAACCCTTCTTTGACGACGTTTTAATCGCCGCCCCCACCGAAGGAGAGTTCAGCTGCCGCCTGCGAGAGGTCCTCAGACGGTTCCAAGCGGCGGGGCTGCGAGTCAAAAAGGAGAAATGTTTGTTGGGTGTTCCGCGAGTGGAGTTCCTGGGGTTCGCCGTGGACGCGGCTGGAATTCACCCGACGGCGGACAAGACCAGGGCCATAGTCCAGGCCCCTGCCCCCAAATGCAAGGCAGAACTACAGAGTTTTTTAGGATTATTGAACTTTTATCATGCATTCCTGCCACACAAAGCCGCCGTGGCGGAACCGTTGCACCGCTTGTTAGATAAACAGGCCCCGTGGGTCTGGGGTAAACGCCAAGCCGCGGCGTTCCAGGCAGTGAAAGACCTCTTGGTCTCTAACGCGGTACTTCATCACTACGATGAAAACCTACCCCTGATCCTGGCTTGCGACGCCTCCCCCTACGGAGTAGGAGCGGTCTTAGGGCACCAACTCCCGGACGGGAGAGAGGCGCCGATCGCTTACTACTCCCGGACTCTGTCCCCTGCCGAGCGGAACTACGCCCAGATCGATAAGGAGGCCCTGGCGATCGTGGCGGGGGTGCAAAAGTTCAATGACTACCTCTACGGTAGGCGTTTCACCATCGCCACTGACCACAAGCCGCTCCTCGGCCTCCTAGCCCCCGATCGTCAGACCCCCCAGATTCTGTCTCAGAGGGTTTTAAGGTGGAACCAGTTCCTGAATTCATACACTTACGCTCTGATACACCGCCCCGGTAAAGCAATGGGTCACGCAGATGCCCTCAGCCGCCTGCCGCTACCCACAACGGACCCAGATCCCGCCCCGGCACACGGGGTGATGCTCATTGAGTCGCTCCCCGAGCGCCCACTGCACGCGGACGAGGTGGCTCGGGCGACTGGGAGAGACCGCATCCTCGCACGGGTCAGGGACTGGGTGGGAAGGGGGTGGCCCTCGGGCAAGGTGGAAGAAGCATTTCGGCCGTTCGCGTCCAGGAAGGACGAGCTATCGACACACAAGGGGTGCATACTCTGGGGGAGCCGGGTGGTGGTGCCCCCCCCCCTGCGCAGACAGGTATTGGAGGATCTCCACGAGACCCACCCGGGCATCGTGAGAATGAAAGCCCTGGCCCGGAGCTACGTGTGGTGGCCGGGCATGGATGAGGAAATAGAGGGGTGGGTAAGAAGGTGCCAACCATGCCAGGAGTCCAGACCCAATCCGCCGTCCGCCCCGGTCCACAGGTGGGAGTCGAACGGGCGGCCGTGGTCCCGCCTCCATGTGGATTTCGCGGGGCCGTATCAGGGCCAGATCTTCTTTATACTTGTGGACGCATATACAAAATGGCTAGAGGTAATCCCGGTGGCCTCGACCTCCACCGCAGCAGCAGTCAGGGCGCTCAGAAGGGTCCTCTGCACACACGGGATCCCGGACACCCTGGTGACGGACAACGGCACGGCATTCACCTCCCGGGAATTCCGGGAGTTCACCGACCGGTACCTCATAAGGCACATAAGGTCCGCCCCATTCCATCCAGCCACCAACGGCCAGGCGGAGCGCATGGTGCGGACCACCAAAGAGGCACTGGGCCGTATAGTACATGGGGATTGGGACCACCGCCTCTCAGCATTCCTGTTCCACAACAGGATCACCCCAAACCCGGTAACCGGTTTCAGCCCCGCAGAACTGCTCATGGGGAGGAAACTGACCACTCGTCTTGATAGGCTACACCCGGACCGGGCGCCGGATGTCCGCGGGTCCCCCGAGGTCCGGGAAGCAGTGAGAGGATTCTTTCCGGGCGACCCAGTGTATGCGAAAAACTTCGCAAGCGGCCCCGAGTGGTTGGCGGGAAGGGTTCTGAGGGTAACAGGCTCCCGGTCATACGAGGTAACCACCGCCGGAGGCCAGGTGCTGAGGCGGCACATCGACCAGCTGCGCCGCCGCACCCTACCCGAGGAGGCAGAAGAGGCAGAGAGTAGGGAACCGCCAGCAACGGAACCGCCAGAAGGGGCCCCGCCAATACAGGAGCTACCCACGTACGAGGCCCCGGCAGCCGCGGGACCAGAACCGGAGCCAGCACCCGACCCGGGCCGGCAACAGCCAGAAACGGCGCCACCCACGTTGGGATCGGGCCCCACACCAACGGCAACCCCGAGGAGATCAACACGGGAACGCAGGACGCCAGCGTACCTACAGGACTATGTAGTTTAAACTAGGAGGGGAGGAGTGTAGTGTATCGGACTCAGCGCAAGCGCCGCGCGACCCGGGCCACCCTCGGGTCGCCGTGCGCAGCGCGGGAAAAGCCACTGCCAATCCTGACCAAGGGCGGGAAGTTTGACTGGCCAGGATTGGGCTGGCCAGCGAAGGGGATGTTCCGGGAGGCATGTATATATTAGCGGACCCGGCCGCGTGTTCTCAGTTGCGTGTGATGTACTAGCCAATAAAGACCTATGCCTTCACCACGTCTCGTCTCCCAGTACATTACACCAGGGATCGAACCTGCGGCCTTCTGCATGCCAAGCAGAATCTCTGCCGCTGAGCCACAGCCTTTGTCTATGTCTCTCCAGTGTCTATAGCAGAGATCTTCCACATCACCTCCTGCCTGGTCCTTTCTACTGGAGATGCCGGGGATTGAACCTGGGTCCTTCTGCATGCAGAGTGGAGACCTTGCCACTGAGCCATGCTCTCTGTCCAAACATTCATGCACACACATGAAACTGATTTATATGGAATCAGACCCTTGGTCCATCAGACCTTCAGTCTATCAAGGTCAGTTTTGTCTACTCAGACCGGCAGCAGCTCCCCAGGGCCCCAGGCAGAGGTCTTTCCCATCACCTCCTGCCTGGTCCTTTTAACTGGAGATGCTGGGGATTGAACCTGGGACCTTCTGCATGCCAAGCAGATGCTCTACCACTGAGCCACAGCCCCCCTCCTTAGCTCTCCAGGGTCTCAGGCTGAGGTCTTTCCCATCACCTCCTGCCTGGCCCTTTCAGCTGGAGATGCCAGGGATTGAACCTGGGACCTTCTGCGTGCCAAGCAGACACTCTGCCACTGAGCCACAGCCCCTGTCTATGTTTCTCCAGGGTCTCAGGCTGAGGTCTTTCCCATCACCTCCTGCTTTGTCCTTTTAACTGGAGATGCTGGGGATTGAACAGGGGACATTTTTCATGCTAAGCGGAGGCTCTGCCACTGAGCCACAGCCCCCCTCCTTAGCTCTCCAGGGTCTCAGGCTGAGGTCTTTCCCATCACCTCCTGCTTGGTCCTTTTAACTGGAGATGCTGGGGATTGAACCTGGGACCTTCTGTATGCCAAGCAGATGCTCTACCACTGAGATATAGCCCCACTTCATGGCTCCTCAGGGTCTCAGGCTGAAGTCTTTCCCATCACCTCCTGCCTGGTCCCTTTTAACTGGAGACGCCGGGGATTGAACCTCAGATCTTCTGTGTGCCAAGCAGATGCTCTGCCACTGAGCCATGCCCCACATATTGCCCTAACACCAGCAGCAGGTCATTTTCCTTCAGCTCTTTTGGGACAATGGGTATCCAACTGGTGACCCTTCCCCACTCCCTGCTGCCCTCCAGCTCGTGCCGGCTCCTACCTTGGCCTTACTGGCTGACGAGAAGTACTCTTCCACGAAGAGAGCTCCCAGGGCCATGCCGAAGTGCTTGTTGGCCTGGCTGAGGCAGACTTTGCCCAGCTCTTGCTGCTTCTCGGCGCCCTCCATCTCCTTGGCCAGCTCGTGGATAGCGTCGCGGAAGGGGGTGGAAAGATGCTCACTCAGCACCACCGCGATGCGCCACAGCATGTAGTTATGGAGGATCCTGGAGCAGAAGGAGCACAAGGCAAACAGCTTGAGTCGGGAGCCACAGGTGGCTTTTCACACATTTTGCTTGGCTCTCTTTGACCGGTTTCACACACAGCTCGCCTCGCAGTCACAGTCCTGTTCCCTCCGCAGCGTCTGGTCGGATTTCCCACCATCTGCGCCGAAGTTACAGGAAGTGCCGCAGCTTTTGCGTAGCAAACGTAAACCGCTAAAACCCAGTTTACGTTTAGCCACGGCACTTCCTGTAACTCCGGCGCAGATGGTGGGAAATCCGACAGATGCTGCGGAGGGAACAGGATTGTGACTGCGAGGTGAGCTGTGTGCGAAAAAGGTTTTTGCCTCTTTAAATCACTTCTCCAAGCCAAGCCAGCTGGTGGCTTGGAGAATGCATTTAAAGTTAAAGTTGCTTTCTTTACACCTCTCCTGCCTCCTCCACCCATCTTCCTTCCTTCCTGTCAAAAAAAACCCCCATTAATCAAGCTATCTTGAGAGCCAATTTGGTGTAGTGGTGAAGTGTGCGGAATCTTATCTGGGAGAACTGGGTTTGATTCCCCACTCCTCCACTTGCAGCTGCTGGAATGACCTTGGGTCAGCCATAGCTCTCATAGGAGTTGACCTTGAAAGGGCAGCTGCTGTGAGAGCCCTCTCAGCCCCACCCACCTCACATGGTGCCTGTTGTGGGGGGAGAAGATCTAGGAGATTGTAAGCCACTCTGAGTCTCTGATTCAGAGAGAACGGTGGGGTATAAATCTACAGTCTTCTCTCTCTCTCCCTCCCTCCTTCCTCCCTCCCCCTCCCTTCCTCTCTTTCTTTCTTCCTTCCTTCCTCCCTCCTTTCCTCCTTCCCTCCCTTCCTCCCTCCCTTCCTCCCTCCCTCCCTTCCTCCCTCCCTTCCTCCCTCCCTTCCTCCCTCCCTCCCTCCCTCCCTTCCTTCCTTCCTTCCTTCCTTCCTTCCTTCCTTCCTTCCTTCCTTCCTTCCTTCCTCCCTCCCTCCCTCCCTGTCTTGCAGCTCTCAAACATCTGACATTTCTTCTGTGTGGCTCTTATGCAAAGCAAAGTCAGCCCCTCCGGCTTTGATAGAGATCCAATGAGATGTGTCCTTGTAGTCCAAGGGCTGGCATTGCCTGCAGATGTCCTTGCCAGTGTTCCCTCTAAGCTGAGTTAGCGTGAGGTAGCTCACGGATTTTTAGCCTCCAGCTCACACGTTTTTGTCTTAGCTCAGGAAAAATGGCCCCAGAGCACAATCATTGATGCAGCAGCTCACCACTTTAATGCCAGTCGCTCACAAAGTAGAATTTTTGCTCACAAGACTCTGCAGCTTAGAGGGAAGATTGGTCCTTACCTGATTGGCGTGGTGTGGATCAGCTCGGACACCCGCTGCATGTAATCGGTGGCCAGCAGCACCACCTCCTCATCCTCCGAAAAATTGTCGTGGAATATTCGGTCAAGGAGCCGCTTCCATTTCAACTGTGGGACATGGACAGAAGATTAAGAACATAAGAGAAGCCATGTTGGATCAGGCCAGTGGCCCATCCAGTCCAACACTCTGTGTCACATAAGAACATAAGAGAAGCCCTGTTGGATCAGGCCAATGGCCCCTCCAGTCCAACACTCTGTGTCACATAAGAACATAAGAGAAGCCATGTTGGATCAGGCCAATGACCCATCCAGTCCAACACTCTGTGTCACATAAGAACATAAGAGAAGCCCTGTTGGATCAGGCCAATGGCCCCTCCAGTCCAACACTCTGTGTCACATAAGAACATAAGAGAAGCCATGTTGGATCAGGCCAGTGGCCCCTCCAGTCCAACACTCTGTGTCAGATAAGAACATAAGAGAAGCCATGTTGGATCAGGCCAGTGGCCCATCCAGTCCAACACTGTGTCACATAAGAACATAAGAGAAGCCATGTTGGATCAGGCCAATGGCCCATCCAGTCCAACACTGTGTCACACAGTGGCCAAAATATATGGAATTTACACATACACACTGTGGCTAATAACCACTGATGGACCTCTGCTCCATATTTTTATCTAACCCCCTCTTGAAGCTGGCTATGCTTGTAGCCGCCACCACCTCCTGTGGCAGTGAATTCCACATGTTAATCACCCTTTGGGTGAAGAAGGACTTCCTTCTATCCGTTTTAACCTGACTGCTCAGCAATTTAATTGAATGCCCACGAGTTCTTGTATTGTGAGAAAGGGAGAAAAGGACTTCTTTCTCCACCTTCTCTATCCCTTGCATAATCTTGTCAACCTCTATCATGTCACCCCTCAGTCGACGTTTCTCCAAGCTAAAGAGCCCCAAGCGTTTCAACCTTTCTTCATAGGGAAAGTGTTCCAACCCTTTAATCATTCCAGTTCCCCTTTTCTGCAGTTTTTCCAATGCTATAATATCCTTTTTGAGGTGCGGTGACCAGAATTGTACACAGTATTCCCTCATTATTACCCACAGCGCCTCCCGATCACGTTGTCTCCGATTCCCACCCTTAGGATCTTGCAGTTTAAATCTTCAGTGGGTTATGCTGGACATCACACCATGCGGTATCAAACGGACCACTCCAAGGAGCAAAACCCCTGCAGAACAGCGGGGGGGACCCCAAAGCAACAGGGACCCACAAGCGAAACAAAAGAGAACGCGACCCGCCAAGTCCAATGGAGCGTATCAGCCACACACGGTGATCCTCGAGGGATTTAGTGAACCTCCTGGGTTCTCCCCCCTCACTCGCTGAGTCCAGGACTGCCCAGGGTTTCCCCAACTTACATTTGGCATGATGCGTTGCAGCTCCCCCAGCGTGACCTTGTTGTACATGGAATTGATGTCCCGACGGAGATCATCGTATTCGGAGACTGTGATCTGGGAAGAGTCAAGGAAGCAAGGGCAGGAGGGGTAGAGAGGAAACGGATTTCATGAGTCCAGGCCTTGGCAGAGTGGCGGGAAGAGGTGAGCAAAGAATGCGTTGGGGCCCACGGGTGGCTCTCGTCCTGCAAGGTGGGACTGCTTCGTAATATGTCGGGTGCATCAGCCCCCCAGACGGCAGGAGTAGAGCAGGGCAGGAGGTTATGTCTCGGTCTCTGCCTGCTTTCGAACAGAGCTGCCACCTGTTCCAAAGCCCTCAGTAACAATCCTCATAACCGAGCCAGTCTCCTGACTAGTGGCAGAAAGAGACCCAAGGTTTCCGTGATATCCGGCCTCCGAATTAATACAAAGACCTGTGAATAAGTCACTCGATTGTGTGTGAAATTAGGAATCTCGCCATGCTCTGGACCAGCTTTTAAAGCTAGTTAAAGCTTTGAGGGAAACGAGGGAAAATAAAGAAGAAGATGATGACATTGAATTTATATCCTGCCCTCTGCTACGAAGAGTCTCAGAGCGGCTCACAATCTTCTTTCCCTTCCTCCCCCACAACAGACACCCTGTGAGGTGGGTGGGGCTGAGAGGGCTCTCACAGAAGCTGCCCTTTCAAGGACAACCTCTGCCAGAGCTATGGCTGACCCAAAGCCATAGGGGAGGAGTGGGGAATCAAACCCGGTTCTCCCAGATAAGAGTCCGCACACTTCACCACTACATCAGACTGGCTGTACTTCCTCGTCACTGCACTGTGGTGCTGGGATAAGAATACTTCATTGGAATATATAACAAGTTTTGGATTCCTCAGGAGCAACTCTTACCAGAGATCCTTTAAGAACTGAAGGACTGTACGTCGTGGAATGGACATTACATAAGTACATAAGAGAAGCCATGTTGGATCAGGCCAATGGCCCATCCAGTCCAACACTCTGTTTCAAATAAGAACATAAGAGAAGCCCTGTTGGTTCAGGCCAATGGCCCATCCAGTCCAACACTACGTGTCACTTAAGAACATAAGAGAAGCCATGTTGGATCAGGCCAATGGCCCCTCCAGTCCAGCACTCTGTGTCACATAAGAACATAAGAGAAGCTATGTTGGATCAGGCCAATAGCCCATCCAGTCCAACACTCTGTGTCACATAAGAACATAAGAGAATCCATGTTGGATCAGGCCAATGGCCCATCCAGTCCAACACTGTCACACAGTGGCCAAAAAACCCAAGTGCCATCAGGAGGTTCACAAGTGGGGCTAGAAACCCTTCCACTGTGCCCCCCACCAAGCACCAAGAATATAGAGCATCACTGCCCCAGACAGTTCCAGCAATAAGCTGTGGCTAATAGCCACTGATGGACCTCTGCTCCATATTTTTATCCAATCCCCTCTTGAAGCTGGCTATGCTTGCAGCCGCCACCACCTCCTGTGGCAGTGAATTCCACGTGTCAATCACCCTTTGGGTGAAGAAGGACTTCCTTTTATCCGTTCTAACCCGACTGCTCAGCCATTTCATGGAGTGCCACGAGTTCTCGTATGGTGAGAAAAGGACTTCTTTCTCTACCTTCTCCATCCCATGCACAATCTTGTCAACCTCTATCATGTCATCCCCGCAGTCAACGTTTCTCCAGTTAAGTTGCACTTGGAGAACTTTAAATTTCAGTCCTTCTGCCTGGATTATTGAGCATTCTATTGTCAAGGTATGAACGTTTTTACAGTGTTTTGTATGCGAGTGTTTAAGAGAATATATAGATTTGTTCTTACTTTGTATTCATTTGGCGGCTGGGTATCATGGAAACCTCAGGTTTCTTTCTGCCACTCTATGCCGTAATTCTCTTATTGGTTTCACAGTCTCCGGACTAGTGCAGGGAACAGGAGAGGGGTCAGGCATACCCAGATGGAAATCTGGTGGGGTTAGAAACTTTGGCCTAGTTTTCGGAGGTGGGGCCTGGAGAGAGCAGAGATTATGGGAGGGAGGGATGGGGTCGATGCCAATCTAGGATCTCCATCTCTCTTCAGATCTATGGTATGCCACGGAGCCTGCCCTCTAAATAGGGTTGCCAATCCCCAGGTGGGGGCAGGGGATCCCCCAGTTTGAAGGCCCTCCCCCCGCTTCAGGGTCGTCAGAAAGCGAGGGGAGGGGAGGGAAATGTCTGCTGGGAACTCTGTTATTCCCTATAGAGATTGATTCCCATAGAAAATCATGGAGAATTGATCCGCGGGTATCTGGGGCTCTGGGGGGGGGCTGTTTTTTGGGATAGAGGCACCAAATTTTCAGTATAGCATCTAGTGCCTCTCCCCAAAATACTCCCCAAGTTTCAAAAAGTTTGGACCAGGGGGTCCAATTCTATGAGCCCCAAAAGAAGGTGCCCCTATCCTTCATGATTTCCTATGGAAGGCAGGAATTGAAAAAGTGTGCCGTCCCTTTAAATGTGATGGCCAGAACTCCCTTTGGAGTTCAATGATGCTTGTCACAGCCTTGATCTTGGCTCCACCCCTAATGTCTCCTGGCTCCACCCCCAAAGTCTCCTGGCTCCACCCCCCAAAGTCCCCAGATATTTCTTGTATTGGACTTGGCAACCCCACCTCTAAAGTAGCCATTTTGTCCAGGGGACCAGAACTCTGCAGTTTGGAGATCAGTGTTATTCCGGGAGAACTCCAGGCCCTGCTTAGCATCTACGCTCTGATTCTGGAGACCATGCTGAGGAAGGTCGACAACAGCTAGGACGTGGCCTGTCACGACCACGTTGATTCCCTCTGGGGCAGGACTTGAGGCTCAGTTTCCATTTTTTTTTTTTTTGGAGGCCTTCCCTTCCCCAAGAATAAGACTTGGGCTGTGGCCATGAAGGGCAAGGCTGCTGCCCTGAGGAACTTACATTGGCCAGCCTCTGTTCCAGGTGCAGGATCTCGCTGGCTTTCTGCTCCACGTGCTCGGCCCCTAGCAGGCCCAGGAGACGCTCCATGAACACCCGATAGGCAGCCAAAATCTGAGAGGGGACAACAATGTCAACAGGATATGAACATATATGAACATATGAAGCTGCCTTATACTGAATCAGACCCTTGGTCCATCAAAGTCAGTCTTGTCTTCTCAGACCGGCAGCGGCTCTCCAGGGTCTCAAGCGGAGGTTGTTCACCTCTTTTGCCTGGACCCGTTTTTGGAGATGCCAGGGATTGAACCTGGGACCTTCTGCTTCCCAAGCAGATGCTCTACCACTGAGCCACCGTCCCTCCCAAACCCAAACAGACTACAGAGCTTCTCTTGATGGAACCATTCGCACAGCAAGACTTACTTGTGCTCAGATTCTAGGGCTGCTAAGAACTTCTACTTTCGCCATAGAGTTCCCAGCGATTCCTAGAGCTACCCTTTGCCACATCCGGGTAGCTCTAGGAATCGCTAGGAACTTGAGGGTAAGAACTTCCAGTAAGTACACAGGACTTTATTTTTCTGTTTAATTTTCTCCTGTGATGCTGCCACCCCTCTACAACCCTTCCACTGCTTGCCAGGCAGCCGTATAGTATTCTGAAGCGATTGTGGGAATATGAGCATAACAGGGCTTCTTTTGTAGCAGGAACTCCTTTGCATATTAGGCCACACACCCCTGAAGCCAGTCCTCCAAGAGCTTACAGGGCTCTTCTTTCAGGGTCTACTGTAAGCTCCAGGAGGATTGGCTACATCAGGGAGGTGTGGCCTAATATGCAAAGGAGCTTCTGCTAGAATTCCACCCCTGGGCCACACACCCTTGATGTAGCCAATCCTCCAAGAGCTTACAGGGCTCTTCTTTCAGGGCCTACTGTAAGCTCCAGGAGGATTGGCTACATCAGGGAGGTGTGGCCTAATGTGCAAAGGAGTTCCTGCTATAAAAAAGCCCCGAAGAAGAAGAAGAAGAAATTGGATTTATATCCCACCCTATACTCTGAATCTCAGAGTCTCAAAGCAATCACAACCTCCTTTACCTTCCCCCCCCACAACAGACACCCTGTGAGGTAGGTGGGGCTGAGAGAGCTCTCACAGAAGCTGCCCTTTCAAGGACAACTCCTACGAGAGCTACGGCTGACCCAAGGCCATTCCAGCAGTTGCAAGTGGAGGAGTAGGGAATCAAACCCGGTTCTCCCAGATAAGAGTCTGTGCACTTCACCACGACACCAAACTGGCTCTGAGCCTAGATACCTAAGGCTTACCGCTCCCCCATGGCGGCAGAAGGAAAAACCCATCATGACAACACATGCGCCACTAAGTAGTCACGTCTGGTGAAAACCCAGAAGTGACAAAGAGTAGCTCTAGGAAACTCTGATTATTTCTAGCGATTCCTAGGGCTACCCTACGTCGTTTCTGGGTTTTCACCAGAAGGGACCAAGCTTCTATGACGTCACATTCCCCCTCATCCCTGCCTCTGCTCCTTCCACCAGTTGGCGTGGCCTGCGGGCACAGTCTGCCAACCTTAAGACACTTTCCAGTCCCCACACTGAGGATGCACACAGCTGAAGATGAGGTGGACTAGGCCAAGGCAATGTCCCAAAGTCCCCCCAACACTCCTGACACTTCTACAGCCAGTCCCTCCTAAAAGCTGGGCCATTCTGCGTGTACATAGCGCTTTCCACATTCGAGAATAGCCCTGTAAGAACAGGCTGGTATTATTTTTTCCATCCTTTGCAGGGCAGCCAAAAGAGGGTGACTTCCCTGAGGTGAGATTTGAATAGGCTTCCCAATCCCCAGGTCCCAGAGGGGGATCCCCCAGTTTTACAGGCTTCCCCTTTCCCCCAGCCAGCTGGCTGCTGGGGGAAGCCCCGCCCCCAGAGCCATCATGCACCTCCATGAACGATTCCCATAGGGAATGATGGGGAATTGAACCGTGGGTATCGGGGGCTCTGGGGGGGAGTGTTTTTTGAGATAGAGGCACCAAATTTTCAGTATAGCATCTAGTGCCTCTCTCCAAAATACCCCCCAAGTTTCAAAAAGATTGGACCAGGGGGTCCAATTCTATGAGCCCCAAAAGAAGGTGCCCCTATCCTTCATTATTTCCTATGGAAGGAAGGCATTGAAAAAATTGTGCAGTCCCTTTAAATGTGATGGCCAGAACTCCCTTGAAGTTCAATTATGCTTGTCACACCCTTGCTCTTGGCTCCGCCCCAATGTCTCCTGACTCCACCCCCAAAGTCTCCTGGCTCCACCCCCAAAATCCCCAGATATTTCTTAAATTGGCCTTGGCAACCCTAGATTTGAACCTTCTGGAGGGTAGTAGAAGAAGAAGAAGAAGAAGAAGATATTGGATTTATATCCCGCCCTCCACTCCGAAGAGTCTCAGAGCGGCTCACAATCTCCTTTACCTTCCTCCCCCACAACAGACACCCTATGAGGTAGATGAAGATACTGGATTTATATCCCGCCCTCCACTCCGCAGAGTCTCAGAGCGGCTCACAATCTCCTTTACCTTCCTCCCCCACAACAGACACCCTGTGAGGTAGATGAAGATACTGGATTTATATCCCGCCCTCCACTCCGCAGAGTCTCAGAGCGGCTCACAATCTCCTTTACCTTCCTCCCCCACAACAGACACCCTGTGAGGTGGGTGGGGCTGAGAGGGCTCTCCCAGCAGCTGCCCTTTCAAGGACAACCTCTGCCAAAGCTATGGCTGACCCAAGGCCATTCCAGCAGGTGCAAGTGAAGGAGTGGGGAATCAAACCCGGTTCTCCCAGATAAGAGTCCGCACACTTAACCACTACACCAAACTGGCTAGTAGCTTATCCTTCTCAATTAGCTGGAGGATGCTAATTGTTTGAGCTGTTATTTGTTACCTGTTACTAATCTTTTTTGTTCACTGTATATTTTAGCTTATTGTATGTTCGGGTATAATGTTGTAGACTGCTCTGAGCCCTTCAGGGGAGGGAATAACAATAACAATAATATTCAGGGCTCTTTTTCTAGGAGTTTCTCTGCATACTAGGCCACACACCCCTGAGGTAGCCAATCCTCCAAGAGCTTACAGGATTCTTAGTACAGGGCCTCCTGTAAACTCCAGGAGGATTGGCTGCATCAGGGGGGTGTGTGGCCTAATATGCAGAGGAGTTCCTGCTAGAAAAAGAGTCCTAATAATAATAATAATAATAATAATAATAATAATAATAATAATAATAATAATAATACCTTCCCCGTTTAAGATCTTGGAAGCAAAGACTTCCCAATCCAGGCCTACGTAGCTACAAAGACACATTTCTTTCTCACCTTTTCACTCTCTTCATCCTGTCCTAGGTAGAGAGTTCGCTCCGACAACGTCAATCCATCCTGATCAATCTGCAAAGGCAGAGGAAGAAAAACATTGACTACTTAGCCCAGGTAAGAGAGCATGACTTTCCCTCTATCTTTTTGATCTTTGTCCCAGTAGTAAGGCATCCACTTGGCATGCAGAAGGCCCCAGGTTCAATCCCCGGCATCTCCTGTTAAAAAGGACCAGGCAGGAGGTGATGGGAAAGACCTCAGCCTGAGACCCTGGAGAGCTAAGGAGGGGGGCAGTGGCTTAGTGGTAGAGCATCTGCTTGGCACACAGAAAGTCCCAGGTTCAATCCCCGGCATCTCCAGCTGAAAGGGCCAGGCAGGAGGTGATAGGAAAGACCTCAGCCTGAGACCCTGGAGAGCTAAGGAGGGGGGTTGTGGCTCAGTGGTAGAGCATCCGCTTGGCACACAGAAGGTTCCAGGTTCAATCCCCAGCATCTCCAGCTGAAAGGTGATAGGAAAGACCTCCAGCATCTCCAGGCAGGAGGTGATAGGAAAGACCTCAGCCTGAGACCCTGGAGAGCTAAGGAGGGGGCCTGTGGCTCTGTGGTAGAGCATCTGTTTGGCATGCAGAAGGTCCCAGGTTCAATCCCCGGCATCTCCACTTACAAAGGGCCAGGCAGGAGGTGATGGGAAAGATCTTAGCCTGAGACCCTGGGGAGCTAAGGAGGGGGGCTGTGGCTCAGTGGTAGAGCCATCTACTTGGCATGCAGAAGGTCCCCGGTTCAATCCCCGGTATCTCCAGTTAAAAGGACCAGGCAGGAGGTGATGGGAGAGATCTCAGCCTGAGACCCTGACGAGCCATTTTTGGAAGTGAGGCCTCCAGAACTGCACACAAGCCTCTAGGTGCAGCCTGACCAATGCAGCATGCAGTGGGACTAGGACATCTTGCGATTAGAAGGTCACAGTCCAGCAACCCTAAGACATTATTATCAGAGGCGTGTGCCTTGAACAGTAACCAAGAGGGAAGCCGATTCAAATCACTCTCGGTTTCACACCGGGGCCTAACTTGTCACTCTGTCGTTCGCAGCCCCGTGGGCGAAGTTGCTCCGTAGAAAAGCACTGGATGGAGGGAATAGGAAAGCCCTGCGGCACCTAATCTGTAATAACCGTTCTAACACGTACAAAATGCATGGCCTCGGGGCGCCATCCCCGTGTGAGGAACATGCAAGTGTGCACTGACCCGTCGCTTGGAGCAACAAGCTGACAGAGGAGTGTTAGACGCAGCAAAACTTGCTTGCCACCAGGGGCAGATGGTGCAGAGCTTTTTTGAAGCAGGAGCTCCTTTGCATATCAGGCCACACAGCCCTGATGTAGCCAATCCTCCAAGAGAAGAAGAAGAAGAAGATATTGGATTTATATCGCGCCCTCCACTCCGAAGAGTCTTAGAGCGGCTCACATCTCCTTTACCTTCCTCCCCCACAACAGACACCCTGTGAGGTAGATGAAGATATTGAATTTATATCCTGCCCTCCACTCTGAATCGCAGAGCGGCTCACAATCTCCTTTATCTTCCTCCCCCACAACAGACACCCTGTGAGGTAGATGAAGATATTGGATTTATATCCCGCCCTCCACTCCAAAGAGTCTCAGAGCGGCTCACAATCTCCTTTGCCTTCCTCCCCCACAACAGACACACTGTGAGGTAGATGAAGATATTGGATTTATATCCCGCCCTCCACTCCAAAGAGTCTCAGAGCGGCTCACAATCTCCTTTCCCTTCCTCCCCCACAACAGACACCCTGTGAGGTAGATGAAGATATTAGATTTATATCCCGCCCTCCACTCCAAAGAGTCTCAGAGCGGCTCACAATCTCCTTTCCCTTCCTCCCCCACAACAGACACCCTGTGAGGTAGATGAAGATATTGGATTTATATCCCGCTCTCCACTCTGAAGAGTCTCAGAGCGGCTCACAATTTCCTTTCCCTTCCTCCCCCACAACAGACACCCTGTGAGGTAGATGAAGATATTGGATTTATATCGCGCCCTCCACTCCGAAGAGTCTCAGAGCGGCTCACAATCTCCTTTCCCTTCCTCCCCCACAACAGACACCCTGTGAGGTAGATGAAGATATTGGATTTATATCCCGCTCTCCACTCTGAAGAGTCTCAGAGCGGCTCACAATCTCCTTTACCTTCCTCCCCCACAACAGACACCCTGTGAGGTGGGTGGGGCTGAGAGGACTCTCCCAGCAGCTGCCCTTTCAAGGAGAACTCCTGCGAGAGCTATGGCTGACCCAAGGCCATTCCAGCAGGTGCAAGTGGAGGAGTGGGGAATCAAACCCGGTTCTCCCAGATAAGAGTCCGCACACTTAACCACTACACCAAACTGGCTCTCCAACAGTAGCTTACAGTACTGAAAGCTCTCCAACACTACTGTAAGCTCTCCAACAAGAGTTTACAGTAGGCCCTGTACGAAGAGCCCTGTAAGCTCTTGGACGATTGGCTACATCAGGGGGTGTGACCTAATACGCAAAGGAGCTCCTGCTACAAAAAAAAAAAGCCCTGCCGACAGGGGATGCTGAAATGGCTCAGAAGAACACTGAGCCGAACCCGTCCGGAGTGTAAAGTCTGCTCAGCTCGGATCTGGAGCGAGACAGTGATGGCATAGAAAGGTCTCACTGGGCATGAGCCCCATTTGGCCCTACCCAGTTTCTAAAAACACTTGCAGGGAAGATGTTGGTGGCCCGACGCTGGAGAGCCCAGGCAAGCTGGACCTCGTCTGATCTCAGAAATTAAGCAGGGTGAACCCTGGCTAGTATACGGATGGAAGACCTTCTAGGGAATACTGTTAACACCTCAACTAATCTTTTATTGGAGAATATTATTTCTTAGCTCCAAATGGTGAGTCTACGAGAGGTGGGGTGAGCAAGGATCTCTGTCAACGTTTACGGAGATAGACCCCTGAAAATCCTTTCGTTAATAATGGATTTTATTATAGGTATTGGTTTTCAAATAGCTGCATCCCAATCAAACGATTTCAAGCATACAAGAGGAATACAGCGTTAGCTGAATAAGTGCGGGTAGGGGGAGAGGTGATACAATACCTAGATCTTGCAGAGTAGGCTCAGTCAGAGGAAACACAAGGCCTCCGGAGTAGGGTTGCCAATCCCCAGGTGGGGGGATCCTTCGGTTTGGAGGCCCTCCCCCCACTTCAGGGTAATCAGAAAGCGGGGGGAGGGGAGGGAAATGTCTTCTGGGAACTCATGATTCCCTAAGGAGGCTTTTCCCCATAGAAAATAATGGAGAATTGATCAGCGGGTGCTTGGGGCTCTGGGGGCCCTGTTTTTTTGAGGTAGAGGCACCAGATTTTCAGTATAGCATCCAGTGGCTCTCCCCAATATACTCACTAAGTTTCAAAAAGATTGGACCAGGGGGTCCAATTCTATGAGCCCCCAAAGAAGGTGCCCCTATCTTTCATTATTTCCTAAGGAAGGAAGGAATTGAAAAGGTGTGCCATCCCTTGAAATGTGATGGCCAGAACTCCCTTTGGAGTTCAATTATGCTTGTCACAGCCTTGCTCCTGGCTCCACCCCTAATGTCTCCTGGCTCCACCCCCAAAGTCTCCTGACTCCACCCCCAAAGTCCCCAGATATTTCATGAATTGGACTTGGCAACCCTACTCTGGAGGGAGATTTCTCTTGAGAAGGGAGGGGGGTGAAGGCAGGAAGGGATGGAGGGAGGGAGAGGATGGAGAAATCCCCAGACTTGACAGGTAGGATTGCCTGTTTTCTAGGGTAAATTACGTCACATCAAGCAATTGAATTACCCAGAGAGGAAGCAGAGTCTCACATCAATGGGAAATCAGAGTGTCATATGTGGAATATCCAATCAGAGATCATTGTGTCGTAGACTCATACCACCAATAGAGGAATTTTAATTATACTGGCCAAATGACATTTTATGGCCCTGTTTTTCCAAACTGATTCCTTTGAAGCTCTCCCAAAGTGATAGATTTCTCCCTTAATGTCAAACATGGATAGGCATCCATCAAGTGTTCAGGAGATTGGTTGACTTTGATAGCCTTAGCAGTAATTAAAGCAAAATAGAAATTTTGTTAAAAGTCAGATTCCCTGGCAGAAATGTGAGACCAGTTTACAGGTATACCACACATTCACAACAAGATGGCCACTTAACCTTTAGCCTTTGTGTTTCTGCTGTCCTGCCCTGAAGAATAACAGAACATATATATACAAGTCATTTATTTGTATTGCAGTGTCCTGGTAACCCTTGTTTTTTTGTTTGTTTTGATAACAGGACTTAAAAGGTCGCCAAAAGAAGTGAAGGAACTTTTACAGCTCTGCCCACTACGTGTCCCTCTCTGGGCCTGGAATTCTTCATTTCCAGGAGCAGAAAGAGGGATCTTCCTTAGCTTTTCAACAGAGCCACCACGTCTGTCCAGCCTGCGAACCAGACTTGACATCATTCCAGCCTGCCTGGGGCCTAGAAGGGACTGGATTTTTCTCCCTTATGCGCAAGAAAGACCATTCCAATTCAAATGGGCATTGCTGTGTCGTATTAATATTCTAGGGTTACATTGCAATATCACATTCCAGGGGTGCATGGCTTGGGAATCAGTACATGGATGTCTTTTTGGATATCAATACCAGCAGTTGGGAGGACAGCGGCAGGCTTTATTTAGTCACCTTCCTGAATATCCTCCAGGCCTCCAGTAGGGGTCAGTCACCGGAGGTCATCGCCATGACTTCCTGATGCAGACACACATGTGTAAAGAGCAGGGCTTTTTTTGGCAGACGCCCAGCAGGAGCTCATTTGCATATTAGGCCACACCCCTTGACATCACTATTGTTTTGCGCAGGGCTTTTCGTAGATAATGCCCAACAAGAACATTTGCATATTAGGCCACACCCCCTGGCATCACCATTGTTTTGCGCAGGGCTTTTTTGGTAGACAATGCCCAGCAGGGACTCATTTGCATATTAGGCCACACCCCGACATCCCCATTGTTTTGCGCAGGGCTTTTTGGGTAGACAACGGCCAGCAGGAACTCATTTGCATATTAGGCCACACCCCATGATGCCAAGCCAGCCGGAACGGTGTTCTTGCTCAAAAAAAGACCTGGTAAAGAGCCCTGTAGCACCTTTAAGACTAACAATTTTTGTTGTAGCATAAGCTTCTGAGAAACGCTGCTCTCTTCGCCAGATGCGTGGAGGGTATGTAGAAACTGGCCAGATATATAGGGGGCAAGGGGAGGGGGGAGAGTGGCTGCAGGAAGTGAGAGCCATGTCAATGCAAAGCAGTTGCAAAAGTCATGAATGCACAATCCAGACTGGGTGATAGGGTTGCCAACCCCCAGGTAGGGGCAGGGGATCCCCCGGTTTGGATGCCCTCCCCCCCACTTCAGGGTAATCAGAAAGGGGAGGGGGATGGAAGGGAAAATGTCTGCTGGGCACTCCGTTATTCCCTATGGAGACCGATTCTTACAGGGTATAATGGAGAATTGATCTGCAGGTATCTGGAGCTTTGGGGGGGGGGTTGCTGCTTTTTGAAGTAGTGGCACCAAATGTTCAGCATAGCATCCAGTGCCTCTCCTCAAAAAAACACCCAAGTTTCAAAAGGGGAGGGGGGGGTCCAATTCTATGAATCCCAAAAGAAGGTGCCTTTATCCTTCATTATTTCAAATGGAGGGAAGGCATTGAAAAGGCCCTTTAAATGCAATGGCCGGAACTCCCTTTGGAGTACGTGTCACACTCTTGCTTGCAGCTCCACCCCCAAAGTCTCCAGGCTCCGCCCCCAAAGTCCCCAGAGATTTCTTGAATTGGACTTGGCTATCCTAACTGGGTACGATCACTTCCTTCTATTGATTAATCTGAATGGAATACCCGAGAGGGAAAGTGAGTTACTTCTGATGAAGTGAACAAACACACACACACATTAAAAAATACAAAAATACCAAAAAGTGGGGGGGGGGGACACCCATGGGCACTAAATTAAGGACCCCCTGATCTACTGGCTACCTGAGTCAGTCCATAACGACATAAGAGAAGCCATGTTGGATCAGGCCAATGGTCCATCCAGTCCAACACTCTGTGTCACACAGTGGCCAAAAAACCCAGGTGCCATCAGGAGGTCCGTCAGTGGGGCCAGGACACAAGAAGCTCTCCTACTGTGCACCCCCCCTTAAGCACCAAGAATACAGAGCATGACTTGCCCCAGACAGAAAGTTCCATCTATTTTGTTGTTCAGTTGCACAGTCAAGTCCGACTCTTTGCGACCCCATGGACGAAGTCACTCCAGGCCCTCCTGTCTTCCACCATCCTCCGAAGTCTGCTCAAATTCGTGTTTGTTACATCAGTAATGCTGTCCAGTCATCTCCTCTTTTGCCGTCCCCTTCTTCTTTTCGCTTCTGTCTTTCCCAGCATCAGGGTCTTCTCCAGTGAGTGCTCCCTTCTTATTGGGTGGCCAAAGTATTTGAGCTTCAGCTTCAGCATCTGACCTTCCAGGGAACAGTCTGGGTTGATTTCTCTTAGGACTGACTGATTGGATCTTCTTGCAGTCCAAGGGACTATCAAGAATCTTCTCCAGCACCACAGCTCGAAAACATCTATATTTCTGCGCTCGGCCTTCCTTATGGTCCAGCTCTCACAGCCATACCTTACTACTGGGAATACCATCGCTTTAACTATACAGACTTTTGTTGGCAGGGTAATGTCTCTACTTTTTATTATACTGCCCAGGTTTGCCACAGCTGTCCTCCCAAGGAGCAAACATCTTTCAGTTTCGTGGCTGCAGTCACCATCCGCAGGGATCTTGGATCCCACAAATGTGAAGTCTGTCACGACTTCCATGTCTTCCCCTTCTATTTGCCACACATTGTGGCTAATAGCCACTGATAGACCTCTGCTCCAGATTTGATTCAATCCTAGGCTTCCCAACCCTCCCGCCCTGGCGGGGGACCCCAGAATTTACAGCCTCTTCCCCCCTCTCCAAAAAAACGGAAGCGGGGGGAGGGGGAAACGGCGCCAAGGAGTGTGGTGAGCCGCCCCATCTCGGAGGAGCAGCTACGGTGAACCGGAGAAGAGGCGGCAGCAGCGCAGCGGCATCGCCCGCTCCGCCTCTGAGGTAAAATCAGAGAAGGGGAGGGTGGAGGCAGGCCAGGAGCGTGGCGAGCCGCGAATCTGGGTCCTTCTAGGACCCGGACTCGCGGCTCGCCACGCTCCTGGCCTGCCTCCACCCTCCCCTTCTCTGATTTCACCTCAGAGGCGGAGTGGAGTGGGCGACATCGCTGCGCTGCCACCTCTTCTCTGCTTCACCATACCTGCTCCTCCGAGATGGGCTCAGCCTGAGCCCATCTCGGAGGAGCAGTTACGGTGAAGCGGAGAAGAGGCGGCAGCCGCGCAGCGGCGTCACCCGCTCCGCTCCGCCTCTGAGGCGAAATCAGAGAAGGGGAGGGTGGAGGGAAGGAAGACATTTAAAAAAGGTGTGCCGTCCCTTGAAATGCGATGGCCAAAACTCCCGTTGGGGTTGAGTGATGCTTGTCACACCCTTGCTCCTAGCTCCACCCCAGTGTCTCCTGGCTCCACCCCCAAAGTCCCCAGAGATTTCTTGAATTGGACTTGGCAACCCTATTCAATCCCCTCTCGAAGCTGTCTATGCTTGCGAAGAGGAATGGAGGATTCCGGGTGCTGGAATCCCATCCCGCGCCATCAAGGAACTAGTCCTGACAGAGGATGAGACCGTGACAGCGGCTGCTTGCTGACAGGGAGTAGAAGCCCAGGCCCAGCATCTGGCTATTCTTCCAGCTCCAGCCCTTGCGTCACACCACAGCCGGCTGGCCCGCCTCTCTTTGTGCCCTTTGCCCCCTTCTTGTCGCTGGGATCTTTTCATTTCCTGCACTCCAATCTCTCTCTTCCCCTCTCCTGATTGTGGGAAGCCAAGAAATGCTCCTCGCGTCTCCGGTGAGATGGGGATGATGAGGCTGGGGCAGCCGTTTGGCGAATGCAACAGTCGCCAGAGACAACTCTGTATAGCAGGAGCAGTGGAGGAGGGGGAGCCTCTGGCGCGGGTGGATAGCTTTTTTGGGGGGTGCACTGAACCCCGGCTGTGTGGGGAAGCCACTCCTTCTGGCCAGCATCCAACTTCCTCATGTAAATAGTTTGCTGACTGTTCAAGTTTCTAGCCCACAACATCGTGCCCTTGGCACGACGGCCCCCAGCAATGTTTTTAAGAAAGTAGGTGGAGTCAGATGAGGTTTTTGCCAGCAAGGCTTCTGATTGGCCATTAGGGTTGCCAATCCCCAGGTGTGGGCAGGGAATTTCCCCCATTTGGAGGCCCTCCCCCTGCTTCAGGGTCGTTAGAAAGTGGAGGGGGGGGAGGGAAATGTCTGCTGGGTACTCCGTTATTCCCTATGGAGACCATGGAGAATTGATCTGGGGGTGGTGGTTTTTGAGGTAGAGGCACCAAATTTTCAGCATAGCATCCAGTGCCTCTTCCTAAAATACTCGCCACGTTTCAAAAGGATGATGATAATAATAATAATAATAATAATAATAATAATAATAATAATAATAATAAAAAACAACTTTTATTTATACCCCGCCCTCCCCGCTGAGGCAGGCTCAGGGCGGCTAACAGGACATGGTGAAAACCATGATACAAATAGACAATAAATAATACAGTTAATAATTTAAAAATAAAACAGTAAGACAGTAAGACATTAAAATACAGTCGAATAACGTATAAGGTGGCTCGGTATTACTGGTCTTATCAAGAGTTCTGTCTTAAAAAGCTAGCTGGAAGAGGGCAGTTTTGCAGGCCCTACGGAACTGGTTAAGATCCCGTAGGGCCTGCACCTCTTCCGGACCAGGGGGTTCAATTCTATGAGCCCCAAAAGAAGGTGCCCCTCTCCTTCACTATTTCCAGATGGAGGGAAGGCATTTAAAAGGTGTGCAGTTCCTTTTAATGTGATGGCCAGAGGGTGGGGTATAAATCTGACTCTCCTCCTCCTCCTCCTTCTTCCTTCCACCAGGGTTGTTTTATGGATCCTATATTAAGTAACTGGACATTACTGTACGCTGTTTTTATGCCCTGAGGGGTTCTTGGCTTGCTTTACAGTTTGTTTTTGATATTGATCAGGTTTTTACGTCTTTTAAAAATGGTTTTATCATATGGTGTCTTTAATCTCGCAAACCACCTGGAGCGGGTCCCTGGACGCAGGGAAGAATTTAAAAAATAAATAAATAAATAAATAAATAAATGCAGGGGCACCTTCTTTGGGGGCTCATAGAATTGGCCCCCTCTGCTCCAATCTTTTGAAACTTGGAGGGTCTTTTGGGGAGAGGCACCGGATGCTATGCTGCAAATGTGGTGCCTCTAGCGCAAAAAACAGCCCCCCTAAGAGCCCCAGATACCTGCGGATCAATTCTCCGTTATAGCTTATGGGAACCGGTCTCCATAGGGAATAATGGAGTGCCCAGCAGACATTTCCCTCCCCCCACCCCGCTTTCTGATGACCCTGAAGTGGAGGGAAGGCCTCCAAACCGGGGAATCCCCTGCCCCCACCTGGGGATTGGCAACCCTACCTCGATAGCAGCCGTTTCCTCCAGGGGAGCCGATCTCTGCCAGCTGGAGATCAGCTGTAAAAGCATGTAGGGTTGCCAAGTCCAATTCAAGAAATATCTGGGGACTTTGGGGGTGGAGCCAGGAGACTCTGGGGGTGGAGCCGGGAGACATTAGGGGTGGAGCCAGGAGCAAGGCTGTGACAAGCATAATTCAACTCCAAAGGGAGTTCTGGCCATCACATTTAAAGGGACGGCACACCTTTTCAATGCCTTCCTTCCATAGGAAATAATGAAGAATAGGGGCACCTTCTTTTGGGGCTCATAGAATTGGACCCCCTGGTCCAATCTTTTTGAAACTTGGGGGGGTATTTTGGGGAGAGGCACTAGATGCTATACTGAAAATTTGGTGCCTCTACCCCAAAAAACAGCCCCCCCAGAGCCCCAGATACTCGCAGATCAATTCTCCATGATTTTCTATGGGAATAAATCTCCATAGGGAATAATAGTTCCCAGAAGACATTTCCCTCCCCTCCCCCCCGCTTTCTGACGACCCTGAAGCGGGGGGAGGGCCTTCAACCCGGGGGATCCCCTGCCCCCACCTGGGGATTGGCAATCCTAAAAGCATGAGATCTCCAGGCCCCACCTGGAGGCTGGCAACCCTAATATAATTCCAGCTGCAGATACGGAAGACACAAATGCATGCGCACACACGCGGGTGAGTAAGGAACTCACATGGAAAATGCACGCTTTGGGAATTTGTGGCTGTGTGATTGTTTGGGGAGTGGCGGGGGGGGGGGGGAGAGAATCTGAAGCCAAAAGCTCCTTGGTAATCGACAGATCCCCCCCGGGACCGCCTCTCCCAGCCCCCTTCCCCACTGCTGGATGCCAGTCAAAGAAAAAAATCCCTCTTGTCAAGAAACAATTAGCTAATGGTGGCAGCCCACTGCCGGCGTAGCCAAGGAGGAATCAATCAGCCGCCCAGTCAGATGTGCTGGAATAATTGATTCATTCGGCTCTCTGGGGCCTTCGGCACTTTTGTAGGGCGAGTGCTGGAAAGGAGGCCCTGGGGATTTCAAGAATGGCCCTAGGGTTGCCAAGTCTAATTCAAGAAATATCTGGGGACTTTGGGGGTGGAGCCAGGAGACATTGGGGGTGGAGCCCAGATCAAGGCTGTGACAAGCATAATTGAACTCCAAGGGAGTTCTGGCCACCACATTTAAAGGGACACCACACCTTTTTTAAATGCCTTCCTTCCATAGGAAATAATGAAGGATAGGGACACTTTCTTTTGGGGCTCATAGAATTAAACCCCCTGGTCCAATCGTTTTAAAACTTGCGGGTATTTTGGGGAGAGGCACTGGATGCTATACGAAAAATTTGGTGCCTCTACCTCAAAATACAGCAAACCCC
Source organism: Heteronotia binoei (assembly GCF_032191835.1). Taxonomy (NCBI): domain Eukaryota; kingdom Metazoa; phylum Chordata; class Lepidosauria; order Squamata; family Gekkonidae; genus Heteronotia; species Heteronotia binoei. Next base: position 139,696,604 of record NC_083228.1, on the reverse strand, counting down.
CCCCCCCCCGAGCCCTCGATACCTCCAGATCAATTCCCCATTATACCCTATGAAAATCGATCTCCACGTAGGGAATAATGAAGTGCCCTGCAGACATTTCCCTCCCCCCCGTTTCTGACGACTCTGAAGCAGGGGATTGGCCTCTCTACTCATGAGTTGCTGCCAACTTCTTCAAAGTAACACAGACACACCATCCCAAGAGGAAGCCTTTCAATCAGAGACTGAGGTGGAAAGTCACATGGTGGAAGGTGGAAAGTCATTGGTGGTTGTGGGGGTGGGAAGGAGCCTGGGAAAGCGGGAGAACCCCCGCTGGGACCTGGGGACTGGCAAGCCTAAATGGCCCAGAAGAGGGCTCTTGGGGGGAGGGGAACGGCAGCTGCGCTGTCGACAGGGCGGCAGTACTTCTATCATGGCACCACGAGAGCGTAAAAATTGCGAGCAGAATTCCGCGTCCCGAATTAGGGTTTGTCAACCTTCGAGCGGGGCTCAGAGACCTTTCAGAATAACAACCAATCTCCCCAAATACTAGAACTTGGGGGTTTTTTTGTAGCAGGAACTCTTTTGCATGTAAGGCCACATACCCCTGATGTAGCCAATTTTCCAAGAGCTTACATAAGAACATAAGAGAAGCCATGTTGGATCAGGCCAATGGCCCCTCCAGTCCAACACTCTGAGTCACATAAGAACATAAGAGAAGCCATGTTGGATCAGGCCAGTGACCCATCCAGTCCAACACTCTGTGTCACATAAGAACGTAAGAGAAGCCATGTTGGATCAGGCCAATGGCCCCTCCAGTCCAACACTCTGTGTCACATAAGAACATAAGAGAAGCCCTGTTGGATCAGGCCAGTGGCCCCTCCAGTCCAACACTCTGTGTCACATAAGAACGTAAGAGAAGCAATGTTGGATCAGGCCAATGGCCCCTCCAGTCCAACACTCTGTGTCACATAAGAACATAAAAGAAGCCATGTTGGATCAGGCCAATGGCCCATCCAGTCCAACACTTTGTGTCACATAAGAACATAAGAGAAGCCATGTTGGATCAGGCCAATGGCCCCTCCAGTCCAACACTCTGTGTCACATAAGAACGTAAGAGAAGCCATGTTGGATCAGGCCAATGGCCCCTCCAGTCCAACACTCTGTGTCACATAAGAACATAAAAGAAGCCATGTTGGATCAGGCCAATGGCCCATCCAGTCCAACACTCTGTGTCACATAAGAACATAAAATAAGCCATGTTGGATCAGGCCAATGGCCCATCCAGTCCAACTCTCTGTGTCACATAAGAACATAAGGGGAGCCATGTTGGATCAGGCCAAGGGCCCATCCAGTCTGTGCCACACAGTGGCCACAAAAAAACCCCAAACCCAAGTGCCATCAGGAGGTCCACAAGTGGAGCTAGAAGCCCTTCCACTTTGCCCCCACCAAGCACCAAGAATACAGAGCATCACTGCCCTAGACAGTTCCAACAATATGCTGTGGCTAATAGCCACTAATGGACCTCTGCTCCATATTTTTATCCAAACCCCTCTTGAAGCTGGCTATGCTTGTAGCTGCCACCATGTCCTGTGGCAGTGAATTCCACATGTTAATCACCCTTTGGGTGAAGAAGGACTTCCTTTTGTCCTTTCTAACCCAACTGCTCAGCAATTTCATTGAATGCCCACGAGTTCTTGTATTGTGAGAAAGGGAGAAAAGGACTTCTTTCTCTACTTTCTCCATCCCATGCATAATCTTGTAAACCTCTAGCATGTCACCCCTCAGTCGACGTTTCTCCAAGCTAAAGAGCCCAAGGCGTTTTAGCCTTCCTTCCTAGGGAAAGTGTTCCAAACCGTTAATCATTCTAGTTGCCCTTTTCTGAACTTTCTCCAATGCTATAATGTCCTTTTTGAGGTGCGGCGACCAGAACTGCACACAGTACTCCAAACGAGACCACACCATCGATCTATACAGGAGCATTATGATACTGGCTGATTTGTTTTCAATTCCCTTCCTAATAATTCCCAGCGTGGCGTTGGCCTTTTTTATTGCAATCGCACACTGTCTTGACATTTTCTGTGAGTTATCTAGAACGACCCCAAGATCTCTCCCTTGGTCAGTCTCTGCCAGTTCACACCCCATCAACTTGTATTTGTAGCTGGGATTCTCGGCCCCAATGCGCATTACTTTGCACTTGGCCACATTGAACCTCATCTGCCACGCTGACGCCCACTCACCCAGCCTCAACAAATCCGTTTGGAGTGCCTCACAATCCTCTCTGGTTCTTACCACCCTAAACGATTTAGTGTCATCGGCAAACTCAGCCACTTCACTGCTTACTCTCAACTCCAAATCATTAGTGAACAAGTTAAAGAGCATGGGACCCAGTACTGAGCCCTGTCCTGCTTGTTCTTACCTCAGGGGGAAAAAAAGAGGTTAAAGCACACAGTGGAGATCTTGCCCGTTGCCAACCTCCCAAGAGACAAGTTATTTCTCCACACTTCCGTTCTCTCCCCCACCTTCCCCCACAGCTCTTCTCTGGACAGTCATGATAAATGTCCTTATCCATGGAAGATGCCACTCCATTCCTCTGGTGAAACTACGCCGTGAAAGCTTTTCCCGCAATAAATTTGCCAGTCCTTAAAGTGCCGCCAGGCGGCCATTTTGGCTGGAAAGGCTAATTCTGCACCTGGAATCTGTCTCCAGAGCTTTGCGGTTGCTTTGAAGACGTCTCGCCATTTCCATGCGTGGCTTTTTCTTTCTTTTTTTTTAAATTGATTTTTATAATGTTAGACACCTTCGGGGCGTTTTGAGTTGAAAGAGGCGTAATAAATAAAAGCTAGCGAATGCGAAGAAATCATCGACGGGCTAAAAGGTTTCTCTCGTCCCCGCTTGCATTTGGAGCCTGCCTCCTGTAGCCTTTCGATGAAAAGCGGGCCCTGGCTACTTCGTCAAGTTGCCGCCCTCCAGGGAGCACCTGGAGATCTCCCAGTGACATCATCGTGCCGGCGACACTGCACCAGCTGCTCTAGGCATTTCTGGGAAAAATCAATGGTTCCCCTGGATGCTCTAGCAATTTGGGAGGGAAAACTCTATGGTACAATAGGAAATGCCTAGAGCGGCCGGTGCGCAGTGTTGCTGGTGTGATGACGTCACTTCTGGTTGATGTCTTTGGAAACCGCGGGGGATTTGGGAGCCCTAAGATCTCCTGCAATTACATTGATGTCCAAACAATTGAGATGACATTGCATGGAGAAAACAGGTGCTTTAGAGCAGGGGTCCCCAACCGGTACCGGTCCATGGCCTGTTAACAACCAGACCATGAGTTGTATAATTATTTCATTATATATTACAATGTAGTAATAATAAGACGACGACATTGGATTTATATCCTGCCCTCCACTCCAAATTTCCGAGTCTCAGAGCGGCACACAACCTCCTTTACCTTCCTCCCCCACAACGGTTGCCCTGTGAGGTTGGGTGGGGCTGGGAGAGCTCTCACAGAAGCTGCCCTTTCAAGGACAACTCCTACGAGAGCGATGGCTGACCCAAGGCCATTCCAGCAGCTGCCAGTTTGGTGTAGTAGTTAATTGCCTTGGGTCAGCCACAGCTCTGGTAGGAGTTGTCCTTGAAAGGGCAGCTGTTGTGAGAGCCCTCTCAGCCCCACCCAGGGTGTCTGGTGTGGGGGAGGAAGATAAAGGAGATTGTGCCCGCTCTGAGACTCTGGGATTCAGAGCGGAGGGCGGGATATAAATCAAATATCTTCCAATATCTTCTCTCAAAGCCCCCACTGCCCCATGCATTTCAAGTTAAAGTTACTTTCTTTCTACCTCTACCTCCCTCCAGCCCATCTATTTTCCTTCCTCCCTCCCTTCCAACATCTGACAATCATGTCTTGCAGCTCTTAGACATTTGATGTTCACGTCTTGCGACTCTCAAACATCTGACATTTATTCTATGTGGCTCTTACATGAAGCAAGTTTGGCCATCCCTAGACTAGATGGTCCTGGAGGTCCCTTCCAACAATATGGTTCCATGAATTGGGTTTGATTCAGCCTTGGGTCAGCCGCAGTTCTTGCAGAACTGTTCTCTCAAGAGTTTTTTCAGGGGGAGGGGGAAAAAGATACTGGATTTCTGTAGTAAATAGTTTTATTAAGCTAGCAAGCAAAGATACTGGATTTCTATCCTGCCCTATACTCAGAGTCTCAGAGCAGTCACAATCTCCTTTACTTCCCCTCCCCCAACAACAGACACCCTGCGAGGTGGGTGGGGCTGAGAGAACTCTTACAGCTACTGCCCTTTCAAGGACAACTCCTACCAGAGCTGTGGCTGACCCAAGGCACTTAACTGCTACACCAGACTGGCTCTCTGGAATGGGGCAGTTCTCTCAGCCCCACTTACCTCACAGGGTATCTGTTGTGAGAAGGGGAAGGGGATTGTAAGTCTCTCTGAGACTCCTTCGCATAGTGAAGGGTGGGGTATAAATCGAATATCTTCTTCTTTGTGACATGAAGCCTGTGGAACTCCTCGCGCCAGGATTCTCATCTTGTTAGTTTGTATTTCGACGTGAGGATTTTGGAAGCTACTTTGTAGAATGCGTTTTTAATTGGTAAAAAAAAAAAAATTCTTTGATTCCCATCATTCCCTCCTCTCCCCAGATTCCTGGCTATCCTGAAACCGATTAAAATAACTTTGTTCAGGGGGTCTTTTTGGTGTTTCTGCCCCTGATCACAGATGTCAAATTTCCAGAAATTTTGAAACAGTGGTGGTGAGGGGTGGGGGGCTAACCTACCTCACGCAGCTATTGTGAGGATAAAACAGAGGAGAGGAGAATGATGTAAGCCACACTGAGTCCCCTTTGGGAAGAAAGGCGACGGGGTAGAGATGAAGAAATAAACAAAGTAAATAAATAAGGACTGATGTCTTTTTTTAAAAGCACCCATACGTATTTTGGTGAAAAAAAGAACCCTAGGTTTTCCTATCAAACCTAGACTTGTTTTAATACTTTAACGATACAAAGTGCATCTTTTGTAACTGAGTTATGTCTGAACTCTCTGCTCACGACCGGCGGAAGCTGGATTCATGTAGCCGGCTCCAGGTTGACTCAGCCTTCCATCCTTCCGAGGTCGGTCAAATGAGTACCCAGCTTGCTGGAGGGAAACTGTTGATGACTGGGGAAGGCAATGGCAAACCACCCCGTAAAAAAGTCTGCCGTGAAAACGTCGTGATGCGACATCACCACAGAGTCGGAAACGACTGGTGCTTGCACAGGGGACCTTTCCTTTTCCTTTCCTTTATTTCTAAAGGAGAGCCAGTTTGGTGTAGTGGTGAAGTGCGCGGACTCTTATCTGGGAGAACCCGGTTTGATTCCCCACTCCTCCACTTGCACCTGCTGGCATGGCCTTGGGTCAACCATAGCTCTAATAGAGAGCTAGTTTGGTGTAGTGGCGAAGTGTGCGGACTCTTATCTGGGAGAACCGGGTTTGATTCCCCACTCCTCCACTTGCAGCTGCTGGAATGGCCTTGGGGCAACCATAGCTCTCCTAGGAGTTGTCCTTGAAAGGGCAGCTGCTGTGAGAGCCCTCTCCAGCCCCACCCACCTCACAGGGTGTCTGTTGTGGGGAAGGAAGGGAAACGAGATTGTGAGCCGCTCTGAGACTCTTCGGAGTGGAGGGCGGGATATAAATCCAATATCTTCATCTACCTCACAGGGTGTCTGTTGTGGGGGAGGAAGGTAAAGGAGATTGTGAGCCGCTCTGAGACTCTTTGGAGTGGAGGGCGGGATATAAATCCAATATCTTCATCTACCTCACAGGGTGTCTGTTGTGGGGAAGGAAGGGAAAGGAGATTGTGAGCCGCTCTGAGACTCTTCAGAGTGGAGGGCGGGATATAAATCCAATATCATCTTCTTCTTCTGATATTTGGCATATTTGCAATGCAGAATTATCAAGTCTTGTTTTCTACAAGCAAAACTGTGCATATACCTAACACAAGAGAGAGAGATGCAAACCGAAGCACCCTCTACCAGCAGAACTATGCATATACCTAACACGTGTGTGTATGTGTGTGTGAGAGAGAGAGGGAGAGAGAGAGAGTTATGCAAACTGCGACACTCTGTACTACCTTACCACATATGTCTTAATTGATTTTTTGCCATCTGAGAGGCGGGGGGGGGGGGGGAATAACAGCCGAGATTAGAAAACAAATTTGGTAATAAACAAAAAGAGAAAAGTGTACGATTTGGACAGAAACAAGTCACGTATAGTCGAAAGCGTTATTTTCCTAATGCACTGCCTTCCATAAAAATTGTCACGCTGCGCATTTGGAGAGAGTGAAACCTCATCTTAAAAAGCATTTTGCTCTTTCCAAAAGAGAAGACAATTCATTGGCTTTTTTTTTTTTAAGTGTTTCCCCCAAATTTCCCAATCGGAAAGAAAAACACCATCAGATCCCCCCCCCAAAAAAAAATTGTTCAGGTTTTTCCCTTCCCCCCTCTAGGTTTTCAAACCTTTACATCTGATATACCGCTGTTTTAATCTATCCCGTTGTTTTCATTGATAGCGTCTGATTTTTAAGCTATTAATCGCTCTTCTCTTCAAACACCGTTCTTTCTACGATGCTGTCTGCTAGAAGGGGTGTTTTTAAAATGAAGCTTGGCATCGTGATACTTTTGTTGTGTTTGTAGTTTTTTTAATTTTAGAGTGTAAGCTTTCTTGGATTCTATTTGAATAGCAGAGAGGTGTGGTATAAATCATCGCTCTGGCAGGCCGACAATGGGCACACAACGGCTCACGTTCAACGCGGCGGGTGAAAGTTATTCAGACCAGGACTAATACGAATTTTTTAAAAGGCACGGCCGTCTCGAACTGTGCAGGAAAAAGATTTGATTTTCAAGCCAGGAAAACTCTGTCCTCCTAATGCGAAGATGCTGATTTTCACCCCCCTTCCACTTTATGTTTTAATTTTGTATTAACGCCGAAGTCCAGAATAATCACCCCCAATAAACGCTTGTCCCCCGTGTGGTGTCTAGGCTTGCGGGGTTTGATGTGAAAGGACTATGGTGATACCTGGGAAAAAAAAACCTGTAATTGTTGATCACATAATTATATAAGTTACTGAAGCGTGGAGCAAAACTGCCGTAAAATAGATTATTGCAAAGGAATTTGCGAGCCTTTCACCCCCACCATCTGAATTTGCCTCCACAAAGCATCAAGGCTAAATGCAAATGAGATGCGTTCTCTATTTCCACCTGCGGCATTTTAATCCAGAAAGCCAGTCCTGTCTAGTGCAGGGTTGTCAAATATGAGGTCTGGGAACTGAATCAGCCCCCCAGAAGCTCCTATCAGGCCCCCAAGCAAATGGCTGTCATCTGCTTCCTTCTTCCTCTCTTTTGCTTCCTTCTGCAGCTCAGCTGGCTTTGCCAGGCTTACTGAATTGCACAGCAGCTACACAGCAAAGCCTCTATTTTCTCCATTGGCTGAGGCTCCTCCCTTGGGGAGGAAGGGGGGAGGGAGAGCTTGCTTTGCCAGGCTCTCTCCATCGCACAGCAGAGCTACTGAGCCAAGCCTCTCTTCCTTCTACCAGCTGAGGCTCCTCCCCCTCCTGGTCCCCTGGGGAAGGAAGAAAAGAGCTAGAACTTCCTTTGCCCAGTTCCCTGGATTCCATGGGAGAGATTCAAAGGAAGCATCTTTAAGACCAGCGAGTGCTAATGTTTTAAGCATGTTTTATATTAAGCTTTTTTTTTAAAAAAAGTTTGTGTTTGTCTGTGTCCTTTATAAAGTTTATACATCTGCTACCTGGTATTACATTTTATGACCCACATGGCCTGGCCCAGTAAGGTCTCATTTACGTCAGATCTCGCCCTTAGAACAGGAATGTATGGTGTGGTCTCATTTGGAATACTGTGTGCAATTCTCGTCACCGCACCTCACAAAGGATATTATAGCATTGGAAAAGTACAGAAAAGGGCAACTAGAATGATTAAAGGGTTGGAACGCTTCCCCTATGAAGAAAGGTTGAAACGCTTGGGGCTCTTTAGCTTGGAGAAACGTCGTCTGTGGGGTGACATGATAGAGGTTTACAAGGTTATGCATGGGATGGAGAAAGCAGAGAAATAAGTCCTTTTCTCCCTTTCTCACAATACAAGAACTCGTGGGCATTCAATGAAATTGCTGAGCAGTCAGGTTAAAAGGAAGTCCTTCTTCACCCAAAGGGTGATTAACATATGGAATTCACTGCCACAGGAGGTGGTGGCGGCTACAAGCATAGCCAGCTTCAAGAGGGGTTTGGATAAAAATATGGAGCAGAGGTCCATCAGTGGCTATTAGCCACAGTGTGTATATATATATATATATATGTGTGTGTGTGTGTGTGTGTATAATTTTTTTGGCCACTGTGTGACACAGAGTGTTGGACTGGATGGGCCATTGGCCTGATCCATCATGGCTTCTCTTATGTTCTAATGAAGGAAGGAAGGAAAGGAGATGGAGAGGGAGAGGGAGGTGGAAAGAAAGCAGTGACTTCCATGTGTTAATTTCCCTTTGGGTGAAGAAGGACTTTGTTTTATCCGTTCTAACCCGACTGCTCAGCAATTTCATTGAATGTCCATGAGTTCTCGTATTGCGAGAAAGGGAGAAAAGGACTTCTTTCTCTACCTTCTCTATCCCATGCATAGTCTTGTAAACCTCAGAACATCTAAAACCTTGTAAACCTCAGAGCATGTAAAAATCAGAACATCTGATTTCAAGCTGGATCAGCCCCCGTTATGTGCCAGATCACACCGCTATGCTGTATGCTGTCTACAGCTCTCTCCCCGCCCATTCATGCACCAAAACGTCCCTATTAGCATCATAGAATCCTAGAGTCGGAAGGGACCTCCAGGGTCATGTAGTCCAACCCCCTGCACAATGCAGGAAACTCACAAACACCTCCCCCTAAATTCACAGGATCCTCATTGCTGTCAAATGGCTGTCTAGCCTCTGTTGAAAAACCTCCAAGGAAGGAGAGCCCACCACCTCCCGAGGAGGAAGCCTGTTCCACTGAGGAACTGCTCTCATGGTCAGGAAGTTCTTCCTAATGTTGAGCCGGAAACTCTTTGGATTGAATTCCAACCCGTTGGTTCTGCGAAATGTCAAAGGGTTATCCAAACCTCCAAAAGGAAATTCATCAGCTTCTCTTTGTTTGATTGGCTTGCTGTATGAAGAAACGCATCGGTGGTGCATATCGCCGGGGAGTGCGATGAAAGGGACCCGGTCTGCCAATCAAATCCCACCAAATGGGATCGGCCCCCTGACAAGTGACATCACCCCCTGGCAAACGATGCTCATGTCCTCACACACCTTAGCTGCCCCGCTCCAAAGGGCCGTAGGGTGACCGCGGTGATTTAAGGACCGCTTTAAACATCTCGAGATAGCTAATAAATCTGAGAGAACTCCAGCTCTCGCGTAAAACCAATCTTGGTCCCTCCAGGCTGGGCAGAACGGAGCAGTATAATATGTTGACACAGGTGCAAGGAGACACGGAGCACAAGCCCGAAGGCAACCTCACTGGCTGTGCCCATAACTCTTGGGATTTATGACCACTGGGGGTTACAGTCTTCTGTGTCCCCATGAGCACCCACCAAGATGGTGTCAGAAAGAGCAGAGCCCGAACATGGGAGTGTCAAACACGCAGCCCAGGAGCCGAATCGGGCCCCCAGACGGCTCCTATCAGATCCCCAAGCAACTGTCTGTCGTTTACTTCCTTCTCTCTCTCTCTCTCGCTTCCTTCTGCATCACAGCTTGCTTTGCCAGGCTTGCTCAATCGCGCAGGCACTACCGAGCAAAGCCTCTATTTTCTCCATTGGCTGAGGCGCCTCCCTTGGGGAGGAACGGGGGGGGGAGGCAGAGCTTGCTTCATCAGGCTCTCTCCGTCGCACAGCAGAGCAACTGAGCCAAGCCTCTCTTCATCTATTGGCTGAGGCTCCTCCTGGTCCCCGGGGGAAGGAAGGAAAGAGCCAGAGCTTCCTTTGCCCAGTTCCCTGGGTCCCACGGGAGAGATACAAAGAAAGCACCTTGAAGACCAGCGAGGGCCAATGTTTTAAGCACGTTTTATTTTAAGCTTTTAAAAAATCTTTGTGTTTGTCTGTGTCCTTTATAAAGTTGATATCTCTGCTACCTGGCATTACATTTTAAGACACACAGGGCCCAGCCTGAGAAGGTCTCGTGTATGTTGGATTTGTCCCTCATAACAAATTAGCTCAACACCCCTGGTCTACACCATAGCACCTGCCGACACCTTTTCTGGCACCTGCCAAGTGTTTTTAGGAAGGATGTGGGGTCGGGGGAGTGCTTTTGTCCCACAGGGTTTCTGATTGGCTTTTGGAGATCTGATTGGCCATTCAGTTTTGGTTTTGATTTTTTTTTTTTTTAAAAAAATGTTGCTTTGGCAGCAACTGCCACCCCAGCACAACGATCTATACTAGGGGAGACCAATTTGTGGCTCGGGAGCCACGCGTGGCTCCTTCACACATATTGAGTGGCTCTCGAAAGCCCCCACTGCCCTGTTGGCTGGCTTGGAGGAGGCATTTAAATCACTTCTCCAAGCCAAGCAGCCAGCAGCTTGGAGCATGCATTTAAAGTTAAAGTTGCTTTCTTCCCTTCTCCCCCTCCACCCTTCCCCATCTATTTGCTTCCCTCCCTCCCTCCCTCCAAGATCAACTCTCAAACAACATTTACGTATTCTACTGGGCTCTTGCATTAAGCAAGTTTGGCCACCCCTTAATTATGAGAGCCAGTTTTGTGTAGTGGTTAAGTGCACGAACTCTTATTTTATTTTGTGTACTGGTGAAGTGCATGGATCCTTCGCCATCTATTTGCCTTCCTTCCTTCCTTCCTTCCTTCCTTCCTTCCTTCCTTCCTTCCTTCCTTCCTTCTTCCTTCCTTCCTTCCTTCCTTCCTTCCTTCCTCCCTCCCTTCCTTCCTTCCTCCCTCCCTCCCTCCTCCCTCCCCCCCTCCCTTCCTCCCTTCCTCCCTCCCTCCCTCCCTCCTTCCTTCCTTCCTTCCTTCCTTCCTGGAAACATCTGACATTTATTCTATGTGGCTCTTATGTGAAGCAAGTTTGGCACTGCATGTCTGGCATTGCTTTCCTAGTTTCGTATTGTCCACTCTGGCTGCAAGCTGCTCTGCAGAGGTGTCGGGCGAAGCCACTGGAGCCCTGGGCACAGCTGCCATCCAAATGTGGGCCCTACTGCTAAGCGCCGGATTAGTTGGGAACATCAATCAGAGCGTTTCAAGCATGAAAGGGAAAGAGACATCGCTTCAGATGTCCCAACAAAGCCATATTTAGTTTCAGGAAACTTTCCAACAATGAAATGGAAGCTGAAAAGGCACAGTAAAGAGGATCAAATCCCTTCAGGAAGGACGCATGGAAGTTCACCAGTCACTGAAGCCCTGGTACCCTCAAATCAAAGGAAGAAGAAGAAGAAGAAGAAGAAGAAGAAGAAGAAGAAGAAGAAGAAGAAGAAGAAGAAGAAGAAGAAGAAGAAGAAGAAGAAGAAGAAGAAGAAGAAGAAGAAGAAGAAGAAGAAGAAGAAGAAGAAGAAGAAGAAGAAGAAGAAGAAGAAGAAGAAGAAGAAGAAGAAGACGACGACGACGACGACGACGACGACAACACTGTACCTCAAAAAGATATTATAGCATTGGGAAAAGTCCAGAAAAGGGCAACTAGAATGATTAAAGGTTTGGAACACTTTCCCTATGAAGAAAGGTTAAAACGCTTCGAGTTCTTCAGCTTGGAGAAACGTCGACTGCGGGGTGACATGATAGAGGTTTACAAGTTTATGCATAGGATGGAGAAGGCAGAGAAAGAAGTCCTTTTTTCCCTTTCTCACAATACAAGAACTTGTGGGCATTCGATGAAATTGCTGAGCAGTCAGGTTAGAACAGATAAAAGGAGGTATTTATTCACCCAAAGGGTGATTAACACAAATTCGCTGCCACAAGAGTTGGTGATGGCTGCAAGTATGGACAGCTTCAAGAGGGGATTGGATAAACATGTGGAGCAGAGGTCCATCAGTGGCTATTAGCCACAGCGTATTGTTGGAACTCTCTGTCTGGGGCAAGTGATGCTCTGTATTCTTGGTGCTTGGAGGGGCACAGTGGGAGGGCTCCTAGTGTCCTGGCCTCACTGGTGGACCTCCTGATGGCACCTGGGTTTTTTTGGCCACTGTGTGACACAGAATGTTGGACTGGATGGGTCATTGGCCTGATCCAACATGTTTTCTATTACGTTCTTAGAAGAGGAAGAGGAAGGGAGGAGGAGGGGTTTGGATATAACCCTTCATTTGGAGGTTGAGAGCAGCTTACCATCTCCTTTCCCTTCCTCTCACCACAACAGACACTCTGTGAGGTAGGTGGGGTTGAGAGAGCTCAGAGAATTGTGACAGGCCCAAGGTCACACAGCTGTCTGCATATGGAGGAGCGGGGAATAAAGCCTGGTTTTCCAGATTCGAGTCCACCACTCTGAACCACTACACCGAGAGAGAGCAGGTGTGGTGTAGTGCACAGAATGGTGGACTTAGGACCCCCAGCAACCTGAGTTCGAATCCCCTCTTCTTCTACAGAAGCTTGTTGGGTGACCTTGGGCCTGCCGCGAACTCCCAGCCATGTCTTCTTCACAGGGTCATTGTTGCAAGAAAACAGAGCAAGGGGGAACGACGGTCTAAAAGCCGGTGCGGGAGAAAGGAAAGGTCCCCTGTGCAAGCACCAGTCATTTCCGACTCTGGGGTGACTTTGCTTTTCACACACACACACACACACACACACACACGTGTTAGGTATATGTGTAGTTCTGCTGGTAGAGGGTGTTTCAGTTTGCATTTCTATCTCTTGTGTTAGGTATATGCAAAGTTTTGCTTGTAGAAAACAAGACTTAATAATTCTGCATTCCAAATATGCCAAATATTAGAAATAAAGGAAAGGAAAAGGAAAGGTCCCCTGTGCAAGCACCAGTCGTTTTTCGACTCTGGGGTGATGTTGCTTTCACGACGTTTTCACGGCAGACTTTTTATGGGGTGGTTTGCCCTTGCCTTCCCCAGTCATCTACACTTCCCCCCCCAGCAAGCTGGGGACTCCTTTGACCGACCTCGGAAGGATGGAAGGCTGAGTCAACCTCGAGCTGGCTACCTGAAAACCCAGCTTCCACCAGGGATCGAACTCAGGTCGTGAGCAGAGCTTAGGACTGCAGGACTGCAGCTTTAACACTCTGCGCCATGGGGCTCTTATTTGGGAGAAAAGCGAGGTATAAATAAAGAAATACAAATGCAAAATCAAGGTAGCCGTCAAAAAACCCACAACGCTCATTTAGAAAAGCAGACATCTGGGCCCAGACAAGCGGAATACGAAAGAGGACGGGCGCAAATCGGCAGGCGAGAATATGGAGGAGCCAATGGTGAGAAATATTAAGACAAACAAGGAGAGCGTCTTTCAATCTATCAGATGCAGGAAATTGCCCTGAGAAGTGAGGGGGGAGGGGAGGCAAGGTCTCGGCCGAAGGAGGAGCAGAAAGAATACAAAATCAATACTGAGAGATTGCAGAGAAATGAGTTCTTTGCATCTGCCTTCGCCGTGGAAGACACAGGGCACTTAACGCCCTAGAAATACGGTTTCCTGGAGGGGAGGGTCTTCAGAGCAGGCAAACAGGGAGGACTAGGGTTGCCAATCCCCAGGTAGGGGCAGGGGATCCCCTGGTTTGGAGGCCCTCCCCCTGCTTCAGGGTCATCAGAAAGCGGGGTTGAGGGGGGGGAGGGAAATGTCTGCTGGGAACCCTAGGGAGACTTATTCGCATAGGAAATAATGGAGAATTGATCCATGGGTATCTGGGGCTCTGCAGGGGGGCTGTTTTATGAGGTAGAGGCACCAAATTTGCACTATAGCAACTGGTGCCTCTCCCCAAAATATCCCCCAAGTTTCAAAATGATTGGACCAGGGGGTCCAATTCGATGAGCCCCAAAAGAAGGTGCCCCTATCCTTCATTACTTCCTATGGAAGGAAGGCATTGAAAAGGTGTGCTGTACTTTTAAATGTGATGGCCGGAACTCCCTTTGGAGTTCAACGATGCTTGTCACAGCCTTGATCTTGGCTCCATGATCCCAATGTCTCCTGGCTCCACCCCCAAAGTCCCCGGATATTTCTTAAATTGGACATGGCAACCGTACCTTCCAGAAGGTCAGAAAGTAGCAGGCCTCGTTTTGGGTAGGAGCTCACAGGACCTCTAAAATTTATTGTGCTCTTTCTTTCTTACAAAAAAAAGGTAGTCCCCCGTGCAAGCACCAGTCGATTCACAACATTTTTAAGGCAGACTTTTTAACTGGGTGGTTTGCCACTGCCTAGTGGCCCGTGGCGCAGAGTGGTAAAGCAGCAGTGCTGCAGTACTGTGGTCTGAACTCTCTGCTCACGACCTGAGTTCGATTCCGGCGGAAGCTGGATTCAGGTCGCCGGCCCGAGGTTGACTCAGCCTTCCATCCTTCCGAGGTCGGTAAAACGAGTCCCCAGCTTGCTGGGGGGGGGGGGGAGTGTAAGAGACTGGGGAAGGCAATGGCAAACCACTAGGGTTGCCAATCCCCAGGTGGGGGCAGGGGATCCCCCGGTTTGGAGGCCCTCCCCCCGCGTCAGGGTCATCAGAAAGCGGGGGGAGGGAAATATCTGCTGGGAACTTTATTGTTCCCTGTGGAGATGTATTCCCATAGGAAATAATGGAGAATGGATCTGCGGGTATCTGGGGCTCTGGAGGGGGCTGTTTGTTGAGTTAGAGGCCCCAAATTTGCAGTGTAGCATCTGGTGCCTCTCCCCAAAATACCTTCCAAATTTCAAAAAGATTGGACAAGGGGGTCCAATTCTATGTGCCCCAAAAGAAGGTACCCCTATCTTTCATTATTTCCTATGGAAGGAAGGCATTTAAAAAGTGTTCAGTCCCTTGAAATGTGATGGCCAGAACTCCCTTTGGAGTTCAATTATCCTTGTTCCTGGCTCCTCCCCAATGTCTCCTGGCTCCACCCCCAAAGTCTCCTGGTTCGACCCCCCAAAGTCCCCAGATATTTCTTGAATTGGACTTGGCAACCCTACAAACCACCCCCCCAAAAAAGTCTGCTGTGAAAACGTCGTGAAAGCAATGTCACCCCAGTCGGAAACAATTGGTACTTGCACAGGGGACCTTTCCTTTTCCTTGCCATTGCCTTCCCCAGTCATCTCCACTTTCCCCCCAGCAAGCTGGGGACTCATTCAACCGACCTCGAAAGGATGGAAGGCTGAGTCAACCTCAAGCCGGCGACCTGAACCCAGCTTCCACCAGGATTGAACTCAGGTTGCGAGCAAAGCTTAGGACTGCAGTACTGCAGCTTTACCACTCTGCACCATGGGGCTCTAACCCTCTCCCCCAAATAATTGCTTCTAGGCTCCACTCCTCCACTTGCAGCTGATGGAATGGCCTTGTGTCAGCCAGAGCTCTCTTATCTGGAGAACCGAGTTTGATTCCCCACTCCACTTGCAGCTGCTGGAATGGCCTTGGGTCAGCCAGAGCTCTCTTATCTGGAGAACCGAGTTTGATTCCCCACTCCACTTGCAGCTGCTGGAATGGCCTTGGGTCAGCCATAGCTCTGGCAGAGGTTGTCCTTGAAAGGGCAGCTTCTGGGAGAGCCCTCTCAGCCCCACCCATCTCACAGGGTGTCTGTTGTGGAGGGGAGAAGATATAGGAGATTATAAGCCGCTCTGAGTCTCTGATTCAGAGAGAAGGGCGAGGTATAAATCTGCAGTCTTCTTCTTCTTCTCACAGGGTGTCTGTTGTGGGGGGGAGAAGACATAGGAGATTGTAAGTTGCTCTGAGTCTCTGATTCAGGGAGAAGGGCGGGGTATAAATCTGACCCCACCTCACAGGGTGTCTGTTTTGGGGGGTGGGGGTGGGGGAGAAGATATAGGAGATTGTATAAGACAGAAGGGCGAGGTATAAATCTGCAGTCTTCTTCTTCTTCTAAGACAGAATTATCAAGCATGTAAAGGAAAAGATGCTGTTGAGGGAGAATTAATAGCGTTTCGGTCCAGGGAAGTTCTTCCTAAGCCTCCTTTTGGAGTTGTTAACAAGGATGCGGATTATAGAGAGCCGGTAGATACTATATCCTTAGACTACAAAAAAAAAAGCTTTTGACAAACTTCCTCACCACAGCCTTGACTTAAGTTTAGCAGTCACAGGGTAAGAGGACAGGTCCTTTTGCGGGTGAGAAATTGGTTCTATGACAGGGTTTAATATTTAATTATGAAGATACATATTTAATTTCTTCATAAATTATCCGGACGTGGGGTGGAGAGGTGAAACGGCCGCGTTTGCCAGTGACACCCAATTATTCAGGGCGGTGAGGACTAGAATAGATTGCGAAGAGCTCAAAAAAGACCGCAACAACACGACAAACCAGGTTCAATGCGAGTGTTCACCGATGCACATCAGAGAGGGGGGGAAAATCTTGAATTTACGTCCGCCGATGAGGTTTGAACCGGCGGGAACTGGCCAGGAACGAGATCTTGGGGTCACGGCAAAGAGCTTGGGGAAAATATTGACCGAGTGCGCAGCGGTGGTGAGAAAGGCAAATATTATTCTAGTGGTGGTTAGGAAAGCGACAGAAAACGAAATGGCCGGCCTCGTAATGCCCTCGTAAGGATGTATGCCGCAGCTGCGTTTGAAAGACTGGGTACGGTTCTGGACTTCTCTCAAAAGAGACATTACAGAACTGGAAAGGTACAGGAAAGAACTGAGCATTTCTCTAGGAGGGAAAGAAAAGGAGTTTGGGGGCTTTTCGATTTAGAGAAATGACATTGTGGGGGGGGGGGACACACATAATTTAGGTTTATAAGATGATGCATGGGGTAAAAAAGAAAAAGTGGATAGATGGAGCCTTTAAAAAACATATTCCATAATACTAGGACTTGGTACGGGGGTACCCAATGAAGGTAATGAACGTACATATGCATGAGGATAAGCAAAACACGATTCACATGGAACACTTTCCCTATGAAGAAAAATAGTGGTAGAGCATCTGCTTGGTAAGCAGGAGGTCCCAGGTTCAATCCCCGGCATCTCCAACTAAAAAGGGTCCAGGCAAATAGGCGTGAAAAACCTCAGCTTGAGACCCTGGAGAGCCGTTGCCAGTCTGAGTAGACGGTACTGACTTTACGGAGGGATGGTGGTTTAGAGGCAGAGCATCTGCTTGGTAAGCAGAAGGTTCCAGGTTCAATCCCCGGCATCTTCAACTAAAAAGGGTCCAGGAAAATAGGCGTGAAAAACTTCAGCTTGAGACCCTGGAGAGCCGCTGCCAATCTGAGTAGACAATACTGACTTTGATGGACCGAGGGTCTGATTCAGTAGAAGGCAGCTTCACATGTTCTTCATATAAGAAAGGTTAAAACGCTTGGGGTCCTTTAGCTTGGAGAAACATCAACTGCGGGGTGACATGTTCGAGGTTGACAAGATGATGCATGGGATAGAGAAGGTAGAGAAAAAAGTCCTTTTCTCCCTTTCTCACAATACGAGAACTTGTGGCCACTCAATGAAATTGCTGAGCAGTCGGGTTAGAACGGATAAAAGGAAGTCCTTCTTCACCCAAAGGGTGATTAACACGTGGAATTCACTGCCACAGGAAGTGGTGGTGGCTGCAAGCATAGACAGTTTCAAGAGGGGATTGGATAAACATATGGAGCAGAGGTCCATCAGTGGTTATTAGCCACAGCGTATTGATGGAACTCTCTGTCAGGGGCAAGTGATGCTCTGTATTCTTGGTGCTTGGAGGGGCACAATGGGAGGGCTTCTAGTGTCCTGGCCTCACTGATGGACCTCCTGAGGGCACCTGGTTTTTTTGGCCACTGTGTGACACAGAGTGTTGGACTGGAGGGGCCATTGACCTGATCCAACATGGCTTCTCTTATGTTCTTCTGTGACACAGAGTGTTGGACTGGATGGGCCATTGACCTGATCCAACATGGCTTCTCTTATGTTCTTAACTGAGCAGTAAATATAGCTAAGACTGGATGAAGGCCATTGGTAACACCTGTAAATAGCAGCAAATCAGCATACAGCATAATAAAACTTACAAATAGCCCTGACACACATACACACAAAATACAACCCCCCCCCCCCAAGTTTACAAATAGATGCCAGAACTGAAAGTCCTTCGCATGTGTAGTGAGAAATGAAACCCAACATCCTTGTTAAGCCCTGGGGGTTCCATTGTCCTGAGTGTTCTAATGACTCATAACTAAACAATTTCCCCATACTTGTCTGTTCCTGAAGTTCCTTTGCAATAAGACAGCTACTTTGAATTCCCCCATTGAATATCCTGGAAGGTTGAAGTGTTCTCCTACAGTTTTCTCAGTCTTGTGATTCTTGAACTGGGAGGGACGGTGGCTCAGTGGTAGAGCATCTGCTTGGGAAGCAGAAGGTCCCAGGTTCAATCCCTGGCATCTCCAAAAAAGGGTCCAGGCAAATAGGTGTGAAAAACCTCGGCTTGAGACCCTGGAGAGCCGCTGCCAGTCTGAGAAGACAATACTGACTCTGATGGACCTTTGAGGGTCTGATTCAGTATAAGGCAGCTTCATATGTTGATGTCAGATTGGTGTCCGCTTATCCTTTGCCATAGGGTTTCGCCTGTTTGCCCAGTGTAGAGAACTGAACAGCATTGTTGGCATTTAATGGCATATACAATGTTAGAAATAAGAGCCCCGTGGCGCAGAGCGGTCAAGCTGCAATACTGCAGTCTGAGCTCTCTGCTCACGACCTGAGTTCGATCCCCGGCGGAAGCTGGGTTTTCAGGTCGCCGGCTCGAGGTTGACTCAGCCTTGCATCCTTCCGAGGTCGGTCAAAGGAGTCCCCAGCTTGCTGGGGGGGAAGCCTAGACGACTGGGGAAGGCAGTGGCAAACCACCCCGTCAAAAGTGTGCCGTGAAAACGTTGTGAAAGCAACGTCACCCCGGAGTCGGAAACGACTGATGCTTGCACAGGGGACTACCTTGACATTTTAAAACCTTTTTTACAACGTTAGAAGGTGAGCAAGGGAAGGAGCCTGATAGGTTTACTCCTCAGTTACTTATACGCATTTTGCTTCATATAGGCAGTTCATGGCAACACCCTCCGCACTCTCTATCTCTCCGTAAAGGTTCGTGACATCTGTTTCAGCAGATGGGACGAAGTATGTGCACGCGACGGCTTTGTTCTGTCTTCGCCAGTGACTCTTGTCGTGGAGGGCCTTTAAAGAGCGTTACAGAAATTCACGGCAGAGGAGTCCGTGTGTGGCTATGAGTCACAATCATTGTTCCCATCCAGCACACGGTTGACCTAAAGGTCTATAGCACACGGCACCCTAAAATGAAGTACAAGCCAGAAAGGCAAGACTCTGCCCCAAGGAGCTTACAATCGACACTTCCTCGGTGGAGACACAGCAGAGGGGGAGGAAGAACGGGAGACTTCAGGAATAAAGGACGGGGAGCCAGGGCAGCTATGCAATCACTACTTGCGGGGGGGAGGGGGGGTGTCTAACAGTCACAAAGGGAACCTGGGTTTCCAGCCCTAGAATTGGCCATCCCCATTGGGGACCTGGCGATCAACTCGGAAGTATAACTGGTCTGTTCCTCTTGGGATTACAACAGATCTCCAGGTAAAAGGGACAGGTTTCCCCCGTGACAAAGGGCTTTGTTCTGGAACGGGGGTGGCCAAACTTGCTTAACATAAGAGCCACATACAATAAACATCAGATGTTTGAGAGCCACAAGACAGGAAGGAAGGAAGGAAGGAAGGAAGGAAGGAAGGAAGGAAGGAAGGAAGGAAGGAAGGAAGGAAGGAAGGAAGGAAGGAAGGAAGGGAGGGAGGGAGGGAGGGAGGGAAGGGAAGGGAAGGGAGGAAGGGAGGAAGGAAGGAAGGAAGGAAGGAAGGAAGGAAGGAAGGAGGGAGGGAGGGAGGAAGGAAGGGAAAAAGGGAGGAAGGGAGGGAGGAAGGGAGGAAGGAAGGAAGGAAGGAAGGAAGGAAGGAAGGAAGGAAGGAAGGAAGGAAGGAAGGAAGGAAGGAAGGCAAATAGATGGCAGAGGTGGAAAGAAAGAAGAAGAATTGAAGATTTATATCTTGCCTTCTCTCTAAATCAGAGACTCCGAGTGGCTTACAATCTCCTTTATCTTCTCCCCCCACAACAGACACCCTGTGAGGTGGGTGGGGCTGAGAGGGCTCTCACAGCAGCTGCCCTTTCAAGGACAACTCCTGCGAGAGCTATGGCTGACCCAAGGCCATTCCAGCAGCTGCAAGTGGAGGAGTGGGGAATCAAACCCGGTTCTTCCAGATAAGAGTCCACACACTTAACCACTACACCAAACTGGCTCTCAAAAAAAGAAGTCTGCAGATTTATACCCCGTCCTTCTCCCTGAATCAGAGTCTCAGAGTGGTTTACAATCTCCTATATCTTCTCCCCCCACAACAAACACCCTGTGAGGTGGGTGGGGCTGAGAGGGCTCTCACAGCAGCTGCCCTTTCAAGGACAACCTCTGCCAGAGCTATGGCTGACCCAAGGCCATTCCAGCAGCTGCAAGTGGAAGAGTGGGGGAATCAAACCTGGTTCCCCCAGATAAGAGGCCGCGCACTTCACACCGCACCAAACCGGCTCTGTTAACTTTAGCAACTTTAAATTCAATGCATGCTCCAAACCTCCAGCCGACTTGGCTTAGAGAAGCGAATTAAAGAGACAAATGCCTTCTCCAAGCTGACCAATGGGGTGGTGGGAGCTTCAAGAGCCACACGATATGTGTGAAAGAGCCACACGTGGCTCCCGAGTCACAGTTTGGCCACCCCTGTTCTGGAAGGTGGACTCTATGGCATTATACTTTCCCGAGGTCCCTCCCCTCCTCAAACTCCGCCCACCCTAGACTCCACCTCTAAACCGCCAGGATTTTCCCAACCCACAGTTGGAAACCGTAAGTGGGGGCCATTTTCTGGGGGAGAGCCAGGAAGTGGAAGGCAAAGTTTGACCCTTCCTCTCCCCCGCCCCCCAAATATCCTTCCTTGCAGAATTCCTCCTTGCTGGTGGAGCCAAAACCAGATAGGCTGCGATTAAAAAGAAGGGTAAAGGTAGTCCCCATGGCATAGAGTGGTAAAGCAGTCCTAAGCTCGGCTCACAACCTGAGTTCAATCCCGGCGGAAGCTGGGTTCAGGTCGCCGGCTCCAGGTTGACTCAGCCTTCCATCCTTCCGAGGGCGGTAAAAGGAGTCCCCAGCTTGCTGGGGAGAAAGTGTAGATGACCAGGCTAGGCAATGGCAAACCACCCTGTAAAAAAAAGTCTGCTGTGACAACGTCGTGATGCGACCTCACCCCAGAGTCGGAAACGACTGGTGCTTGCACAGGGGACTGCCTTGACCTTTTTAGTCCCCTGGGCAAGCATCAGTCGTTTCCGACTCTGGGGTGACGTTGCTTTCACAACGTTTTCACAGCAGACTTTTGACGGGGTGGTTTGCCATTGCCTTCCCCGGTCATCTAGTTTCCCTCCAGCAAGCTGGGTCCTCATTTGACCGACCTCGGAAGGATGGAAGGCTGAGTCGACCTGGAGCTGGCAACCTGAAACCAGTTTCCTCCGGGATCGAGCTCAGGTCGTGAGCAGAGAGTTCAGACTGCAAGACTGCAACTTTACCGCTCTGCGCCACGGGGCTCTTAGGCTGCGTTTACACACGCTAAATAAATCAGACGAATTTTGCACTAGGGAGAGATGGAAAGCCCTTTTGCTTGGGTTTTGCACAAGCTGCCCCGGAGCTGTGAGTTGGCCTGCTGCTTTTCTGCAGCAAGCGAGATCCTCTTACAACAGGTTTCTGCTTGCCACCAAAAAGTGGCACACCAACTCACGTCTCCGGGACAGCTTGTGCGAAGAGAAGCGCTGGGGGCAAAAGGGCTCTCCACTCGGAACAAGGCCTAGTGTGAAATCGGCCTCACTTACAATCCACTTTCAATGTGCTTTCATAGAAACATAGAGTTGGAAGGGACCTCCGGGGTCATCTAGTCCAAACCCCTGCACAATTCAGGAAACTCACAAATACCTCCCCCTAAATTCACAGAGTGGTAAAGCTGCAGTACTGCAGTCCAAAGCTCTATGCACGACCTGAGTTCGATCCCAGAGGAAACTGGGTTCAGGTAGCCGGCTCCACATTGACTCAGCCTTCCATCCTTCCAAGGCTGGTAAAGTGAGTACCGGTTTGCTGGGGGGAAAGTGTAATGACCGGGGAAGGCAATGGCAAACCACACCGTAAAAATCTGCCGTGAAAACGTTGTGAAAGCAACGTCATCCGGAAACGACTAGTGACTACCATTACCTTTACTTTTTAAATCCACAGGATCCACACTGCTGTCAGATGGCCATCTAGCCTCTGTTGAAAAACCTCCAAGGAAGGAGAGCCCACTACCTCCCGAGGAAGCCTGTTCCACTGAGGAACCGCTCTAACGGTCAGGAAGTTCTTCCTAATGTTCAGCTGGAAACTCTTTGGATTTAATTTCAACCCATTGGTTCTGGTCCTACCTTCTGGGGCCACAGAAAACAATTCTACCTCATCCTCTAGATGACAGCCCTTCATGGACTTGAAGATGGTGATCCTATCACCTCTCAGCCGCCTCCTCTCCAGGCTAAGCCTGCCCAGCTCCTTCAACCTTTCCTCATAGGACTTGGTCTCCAGACCCCTCACCATCTTCGTCGCCCTCCTCAACCCATTGGTTCTGGTCCTTCCTCCTGTTTAAAGAAGAAGAATCATAGAATCATAGAGTTGGAAGGGACCTCTAGGGTCATCTAGTCCAACCCCCTGCACATTGCAGAAAACTTACAAACACTTCCCCCTAAATTCACAGGATCCACATTGCTGTCAGATGGCCATCTAGCCTCTGTTTACCGAGGAAGAAGAGCCCACCACCTCCCGAGGAAGCCTGTTCCACTGAGGAACCGTTCTAACGGTCAGGAAGTTCTTCCTAATGTTGAGCCGGAAACTTCTTTGGATTTAATTTCAACCCGTTGGTTCTGTTCCTACCTTCCGGGGCCACAGAAAACAATTCCACACCATCCTCTAGATGACAGCCCTTCAAGTACTTGAAGATGGTGATCCTATCACCTCTCAGCCGCCTCCTCTCCAGGCTAAACAGGCCCAGCTCCTTCAACCTTTCCTCACAGGACTTGGTCTCCAGACCCCTCTATAGGACAGCCCTTCAAGGACTCGAAGATGGTGATCCTATCACCTCTCAGCCGCCTCCTCCTCTCCAGGCTAAACGTGCCCAGCTCCTTCAACCTTTCCTCATAGGACTTGGTCTCCAGACCCCTCACCGACAGGATTTTGCCAGTCCACACGGTAAAAATCCAGTTCAGAAGTGCATTGAAAGTGGATTGAAAGTGCATAGTTTAGGCTGTGTGACTGCAGCCATGGAATCTCAAACTAGTGGGGGGGGGGGAATAAGCACTCAAGGGTTGCCAGCTGTGGGTTGGGAAATACCTGGAGATTTGGGGGGGGGGGCGGAGCCTTTGAAGGACGGGGTTTGCGGAGGGAGCTTGGCAGGGTAGAATGCCACAGAGTCCACCCTCCGAAGCAGCCACCTGGTCCAAGGGAACCCATCGCTTTTGCCTGGAGATCTACTGTAACCCCAAGAGAGCTCCAGCCTATCTGTTATACATTTGTGAGTTCCTTGCATTGTGCAGGCGGTCAGACTAGATGACCCTGGAGGCCCCTTCCAACTCTAGGATCCTATGATTCTAAGGAATGGGTGGAATGATATGGTATTGAGCTAGTGCCTATCGGGAAGTTTGATTAAGTGGTCTTAGTTGATGTCAAAAAGAAAAATTGAGCAGGTATCTGAACCAAGCGGGAGTCGAGTGGCACCTTTAAGACCAACCCAGTTTTATTGGTGTAGCCAGTTTGGTGTAGTGGTGAAGTGTGCGGACTCTTATCTGGGAGAACCGGGTTTGATTCCCCATTCCTCCACTTGCAGCTGCTAGCATGGCCTTGGGTCAGCCATAGCTCTCTTATCTGGGAGAACCGGGTTTGATTCCCCACTCCTCCACTTGCAGCTGCTGGAATGGCCTTGAGTCAGCCGTAGCTCTCTTATCTGGGAGAACCGGGTTTGCTTCCCCACTCCTCCACTTGCAGCTGCTGGAATGGCCTTGAGTCAGCCGTAGCTCTCTTATCTAGGAGAACCGGGTTTGATTCCCCACTCCTCCACTTGCAGCTGCTGGAATGGCCTTGAGTCAGCCGTAGCTCTCTTATCTGGGAGAACCAGGTTTGATTCTCCACTCCTCCACTTGCACCTGCTGGAATGGCCTTGGGTCAGCCAGAGCTCTCTTATCTGGGAGAATCGGGTTTGATTCCCCACGCCTCCACTTGCAGCTGCTGGAATGGCCTTGGGTCAGCCATAGCTCTCTTATCTGGGAGAACCGGGTTTGATTCCCCACTCCTCCACTTGCACCTGCTGGAATGGCCTTGGGTCAGCCATATCTCTGGCAGAGGTTGTCCTTGAAAGGGCAGCTGCTGTGAGAGCCCTCTCCAGCCCACCCACCTCACAGGGTGTCTGTTGTGGGGGGAGAAGATGTAGGACGGGGTGGCCAATGGTAGCTCTCCGGATGTTTTTTGCCTACAACTCCCATCAGCCGCAGCCATTGGCCATGCTGGCTGGGGCTGATGGGAGTTGTAGGCAAAAAAAAAAAAAACATCCAGAGAGCTACCGTTGGCCACCTCTGCCACAAGGGGTGATTAAAGGGGTGACTAGAATGATTAAAGGTTTGGAACACTTTCCCTAGGAAGGAAGGTTAAAACACTTGGGGCTCTTGAGCTTGGAGAAACGTTGACTGCGGGGTGATGATAGAGGTTTACAAGATAATGCATGGGATGGAGAAAGCAGAGAAAGAAGTCCTTTTCTCCCTTTCTCACAAGACAAGAACTCGTGGGCATTCAGTGAAATCGCTCAGCAGTCGGGTTAGAACAGATAAAAGGAAGTCCTTCTTCACCCAAAGGGCGATTAACACGTGGAATTCACTGCCACAGGAGGTGGTGGCGGCTACAAGCATAGCCAGCTTTAAGAGGGGATTGGATAAAAATATGGAGCAGAGGTCCATCAGTGGCTGTTAGCCACGGTGTGTGTTTATATATATATATATATATATATATATATATATATATATATATATATATATATATATATATATATATATATATATATATATATATATATATATATATCTGTGTGTGTGTGTATGTATACACACACATATATTGACCACTGTGTGACACAGAGTGTTGGACGGGATGGGCCATTAGCCTGATCCAACATGGCTTCTCTTATGTTCTTATGTTAAGGGTATAATGGAGAATTGCTGTGGGTATCTGGAGCTGCAGAGGGGCTGTTTCTTGAGGTTGGGGCACCGAATTTTCAGCATAGCATCTGGGGCCTCCCTTCAAAACAACCCCCAAGTTTCCAAAACATTGGACCAGGGGTTCCAATTCTATGATCCGCTGCCCCCCTCTCCTTCATTATTTCCAGTGGAGAGAAAGCATTTAAAAGGCCTGCGGTGCCTTGAAATGCGATGGCCAGAACTCCCTTTGGAGTTCCGTTCTGCTTGCCACACCCTGGCTCCTGGCTCCACCCCCCAAAGTCTCCTGGCTCCACCCCCAAAGCCCCCAGATATTTCTTGAGTCAGACTTGGCAACCGGTTCCAGGGGCTCCGGTTCTCCCCTCAGCCCCCTCCCCCCCCCCCGCCCCGCGGAGCTTCTCCCCCTCCATGCACGCCTCCCCCCCAGCACCCCCATCCTCCCCACCCCCACCGCCTCCTCTCTGTATGCGACTCCACCGCTAGGCTGGAAAATTGCCTGGCACGCCGCTTGAGCTAAACACCGCAATTACCAGGAGGGAAATTGCCTGGCGAAGTTTTCCCTCCCGCCGAAGTCCTATTAATTTGGGGAGGTGGGGGGGGGGGGAGAGAGAGAGAGAGAGAGAAAGACTCTAAGCCGGCGCCTTCGCCGCGCAAGAGTTATTTGCCATGCAAATCCAGCAGGGCCCACCCAGCGCGCCTCTCCCGGGCCGCGCAGGCAATTAGCGCGCCTACTCGCGAGCAAACACCTCCGCCTCGCCGGCATGCAGGCAAGCCGGGGGCTCCTCCTCGCTCCAACAGCCGAAGGGCTGGCGGCGGGCAAGGAGTTGCGCTTGGAACGCGCGCAATCGGCCGCGCGTGGAGCGTGCTTGTGTCCTTGGAACGGGGGTGCGTTGTGCGCACTGGCGTTGCCCGACCTCCCCGGCTCGGACCGGCCGAATCCTGCTCCAACAGCCGAATTGCTGGCGGCGAGCAAGGAGTTGCGCGTGAAACGCGCGCAATCAACCGCACAGGGAGCGCGCAACCGGCCGCGCGTGGAGCGTGCTTGCGTTCTTGCAACTGGGGTGCGTTGTGCTCACTGGCGTTACGAGGCCTCCCCGGCTCCGGCCGGCAGAATCCCGCTCCAACAGCCGAACTGCTGGCAGCGAGCAAGGAGTTGCGCGTGAAACGCGCGCAATCAACCGCACGGGGGCTGCGCAACCGGCGGCGCGTCGAACGTGCTTGCGTTCTTGCAACTGGGGTGCGTTGTGCGCACTGGCGTTACGAGGCCTCCCCGCCTCGAGCCGGCCGAATCCCGCTCCAACAGCCGAATTGCTGGCGGCGGGTAAGCACTGAACGCGCGCATGGAGCGTGCCTGCTTCCTTGAAGCTGGGGTGCGTTCTAAGCCCTGGCTTTGGTCAGGCCTCCACACCGCGGGCTGGTTAGGGGTTGCCAAGTCAGATTCAGACAATATCTGGGGAGTTTGTGGGTGGAGCCAGGAGACTTTAGGGGCGGGGCCAGGAGACATTGGGGGTGGAGCCAGGAGGGAGGGAAAGAGCCAGAGCTTCATTAGGGTTTGTAGAATCTTTCGGGCTCAAGTGCCCTGTTCTACTGGAGAAAGTTTTCCTTCCAGACGTTTCGTTCTCGGCTGCGGAGAACATCCTCAGTGGCGTTGCAGCCGGAGCAGGCGCTCTGACCTTCTTGGCTGCTGTGCATTGAGTGAGGCCAGGGCTGCTGGAGAGCTGCTATTTAGAGGCTGGAGGGGGTGTGATGAAAGGGCAATTGGTTTGCTTGCCCTTTGTTTGCCAGGGCAGCTCTCCAGCAGCCCTGGCACAGCAGCCAAGAAGGTCTGAGCGCCTGCTCCGGCTGCAACGCCACTGAGGATGTTCTCCGCAGCTGAGAACGAAACGTCTGGAAGGAAAACTTTCTCCAGTAGAACACGGCACTTGAGCCCGAAAGATTCTACAAACCCTAATGATGTTACCAGCCGTGAAAACCTGAAATCTTTGATAGCCAGAGCTTCCTTTACCCAGTTCTCTGGATCCCACGGGAGAGATACACCAAAAGCACTTTTTAAGACCAATGAATGCTAAAGTTTTAAGTTTTTTTTAAAAAATCCTTTAATCATGTTTGTCTGCTCCTTTATAACATTTATATCTCTGCTACCTAACCCGACAAGGTCTCATTTATGTCAGGTCCAGCCCTTATAACAGATGAGTTCATCACCGCTGGGTTGGTCAGTGCTTGGATGGGAGACCATCAAGGCAGTCCGGGGTTCCTGTGCAGAGACAAGCAACCAGCAATGGCAAACCAACATAGAAGAAGAAGAAGAAGACTGCAGATTTATACCCCGCCTTTCTCCCTGAATCAGAGACTCAGTGCGGCTTACAATCTCCTATATCTCCTTCCCCCACAACAGACATCCTTGTGAGGTGGTTGGGGCTGAAATGGCTCCCAGCAGCTGCCCTTTCAAGGACAACTCCCACAAGAGCTATGGCTGACCCCAGGCCATTCCAGCAGGTGCAAGTGGAGGAGTGGGGGAATCAAACCCGGTTCTCCCAGAGAAGAGTCCACACATTTAACCACTACACCAAACTGACCCAAGGCCATTCCAGCAGCTGCAAGTGGAGGAGTGGGGGAATCAAACCTGGTTCTCCCAGAGAAGAGTCCACACACTTAACCACTACACCAAACTGACCCAAGGCCATTCCAGCAGCTGCAAGTGGAGGAGTGGGGGAATCAAACCCGGTTCTCCCAGAGAAGAGTCCACACACTTAACCACTACACCAAACTGACCCAAGGCCATTCCAGCAGGTGCATGTGGAGGAGTGGGGGAATCAAACCCGGTTCTCCCAGGGAAGAGTCCACACATTTAACCATTCCACCAAACTGACCCAAGGCCATTCCAGCAGGTGCACGTGGAGGAGTGGGGGAATCAAACCCGGTTCTCCCAGGGAAGAGTCCGTGCACTTAACCACTCCACCAGGGGTGGCCAAACTTGCTTAATGTAAGAGCCGCATAGAAGAAATGTCAGGTGTTCGAGAGCCGCAAGACACGAGCGTTAGATGTTCGAGAGCCGCAAAACAAGAGGGGGGGAGCAGCGGAAAGAAAGCGACTTTCATTTTAATTGCAATTCTCCCAGAGGTTTCAAGAGAGCAATGCCTTCTGCAAGCTGGCTGACGGGGCTTGGAGAACCACACAATCTGTGGGAAAGAGCCACACGCGGCTTCCACGCCACAGTTTGGACACCCCTGCGCTGCACTGTAGTCAGATCTCAGAAGCTAACGGGTCAGCCTGGTTAATACTTGGATGGGAGACCAGCAAGGAAGTCCTGGGATGCTACTCAGAGGCACCTCTGAGCGTCACTCTCCTCGAGAACCCTGCAAGGTTGCCATAATTCAGCGGCAACTTGACAGCCCTTTCCCCCACCGAACATGTCCAAAGTGTCGCGCGGGCGAGACGCGCACCGTTCGGCGCCACAGGGCTGCCGGGCGAAGCTGCCGGCCTTCGACGAGCTCCCCCGGCCCTCCGAAACAAAACAAACGTTTCTGCCTAAAAAGGACCGAGAAATCGATTTCACAGCACCTTGGGCGTACGGAGAGCTTCGATCGCCAATTAAAAGGCCCTCCCAGGAAGCGAGGCGGTGGACGATCGCCGCCTGAGACCTCGGCGAGCGCGGCCGTCTGTCCAAACGGATGGACGAGACATTTCAAGGCTTTGACTCGGAATTGGCTTTGTGGGCTGCCAGCTCGCCCGTCGACAGACCAGGGAATCGTTCCGCCCGGCATATAGAGATCTCGTGCCTCCGGCTCTTTCCCAGCCCGTTCCTTCATTTGCTAATACATGCTGCTAATTAGGGCCGGAAAGCATCGATCCGTTTGTTGATGTGTTCATTCATCACAGGTACAAAAATCTTGGATTTTGGAATGGGGCGGCGGGAGTCCGCCGTGAAATGCGGAGCAGGGAAGACTCAAGGTATTTCTGCTGTTCCGAGAGAAGGGTACCCACCCAATTCTGGGCTGAGGTCTCCGCTGGCTGGATTGAAGCCCCGTGCCGGTGCAGGTCCAGAAATAAATGGCCCATCAGCATCCTGGATATGGGACGGCTGATCCCCAGCAGTGTCTTGGACCCCCACCCCACCCCCCTTGTGTCACCCCACAAAATCACTTTGGTTGAAGAGCCTGCCCTCGTTTGTGGATAGAAGGAGAAGGAGGAGAAGAAGAAGACAACGATGAAGGTACTTTCTCACCCAAAGGGTGAATAACACAGGGAATTCACTGCCACAGGAGGTGGCGGCGGCGGCTACAAGCATAGTCAGCTTCAAGAGGGGATTGGAGAAGCATCTGGAGCAGAGGTCCATCAGGGGCTATTAGCCGCAGCGTATTGTTGGAACTCTCTGTCTGGGGCAAGTGATGCTCTGGATTCTGGGTGCCTGGGGGGGGGCAACAGTGGGAGGGCTTCTAGTGTCCTGGCCTTGCTGGTGGACCTCCTGATGGCACCTGGGTTTGGACCCCTGTGTGACACAGAATGTTGGACTGGATGGGCCATTGGCCTGATCCAACATGGCTTCTCTTATGTTCTTATGTGACACAGAGTGTTGGACTGGATGGGCCATTGGCCTGATCCAACATGGCTTTTCTTATGTTCTTATGTTGAAGAAGAAGAGGTGGAGGAGAAGGAGGAAGAGGTGGAGATTGGAGTTATACCCCACCCTTCACTTGGAGTCTCAGAACAGCTTACAGTCTCCTTTCCTTTCCTCTCCCACCAACAGACACCCTTTGACCATAGATATCCTGCCCTATACTCTGAATCTCAGAGTCTCAGAGCAGTCACAATCTCCTTTACAATCCCCCCCCCCCACACACACACACAACAGACACCCTGTGAGGTAGGTGGGACTGAGAGAGCTCTCCCCAGAAGCTGCCCTTTCAAGGACAACCTCTGCCAGAGCTATGGCTGACCCAAGGCCATTCCAGCATCTGCAAGTGAAGGAGCGGGGAATCCAACCCGGCTCTCCGTACACTTCACCACCACACCAAACGGGCTCTCTTGTGAGGTCGGTGGGGCTTGAGAGACCTCTGAGAGAATTGTTCTTGAGAGAAAAGCTCTGAGAGAACTTGTGACTAACCCAAGGTCACACCAGCAGCTGCCTGCGGAGGAGGAGTGGGGGAATCAAATTCTCCCAGATTAGAGTTCACGCTCTTAAGCATAATATCCAACTGGCTCTCTCTAAAAGCATCTTGCCCTCACCTGGGTAGCCCAGATTGGCCCAATCCTTCTCAGAAGTTCAGCAGGGCCAACCCTGGTGAGGGCTCAGATGGGAGACCACCAAGGAAGATGGCGGTTGCTGTGCAGAGGCAGAGGTGAGGGCAGACCACCTCTCTTCATTTGCCCTGACCTCTATTTGTCTTCCTTCCATCCTTTCTTGTGACTGACCCAAGGTCACACCAGAAGCTACATATGGAGGAGTGGGGAACATAAGAACACAAGAACATCAGAGAAGCCACGTTGGATCAGGCCAGTGGCACATCTAGTCCAACACTCTGTGTCACATAAGAACATAAGAGAAGCCATGTTGGATCAGGCCAATGGCCCCTCCAGTCCAGCACTCTGTGTCACATAAGAACAGAAGAGAAGCCATGTTGGATCAGGTCAGTGGCCCATCCAGTCCAACACTCTGTGTCACATAAGAACATAAGAGGAGCCATGTTGGATCAGGCCAGTGGCCCCTCTAGTCCAACACTCTGTGTCACATAAGAACGTAAGAGAAGCCATGTTGCATCAGGACAACCTCTGCCAGAGCTCTGGCTGACCCAAGGCCATCCCAGCAGCTGCAAGTGGAGGAGGGGGGAATCAAACCCGGTTCTTCCGGCTAGCCTACGCCTGACTAGATAAATCTAGCTTATCAGACTTTAGTGAAAATACTGTATAGTTTTAACGTTAAGATTTTAAGGTTTTTAGGTTTTAAACGCTTTGACTTTTTAAATGTAATAACTTCGCACTCTGTTTATTGTTTTATCATTTGTTGTGAGCCGCCCTGAGCCATTTTTATGGGAAGGGCGGGATATAAGTCATAGAATGAATAAATAAATAAATAAATAAATAAATAAATAAGAGTCCATGCACTTCACCAGTACTCCAAACTGGCTCTCAGGAGACAGACACCCTGTGAGGTGGGTGGGGCTGAGAGGGCTCTCACAGCAGCTGCCTTTTCAAGGGCAACCTCTGCCAGAGCTCTGGCTGACCCAAGGCCATTCCAGCAGGTGCAAGTGGAGGAGTGGGGAATCAAACCCGGTTCTCCCAGATAAGAGTCCGCACACTTAACCACTACACCGAACTGGCTGAAAGGGCGAAAAGGACTTATTTCTCTACCTTCTCTATCCCAGGCACCATCTTGTCCACCCATCCCCTCGCGAAGCCCCGCAACTTACCCGAATGACGTAGCGGGAGGAGTTCTTGTCGTCCAGGTTGACGGTGAGGGAGAAGAAGACAGCCGTGCTGTAGACTCCCTGGGTCTTGTACAAGAGCTCGTTGAAGTCCCAGCGGGCCTGCCGGCCGGTCAAAGCCATGTCCCACCCGCCGCAGTCCTCGATGACCTCCAGCATAGGCCGGGCACCCTGGCTGTCGATCTCCACCATGTCCAGGCAGGAGCGGAAGAACTCCTTGACCTTGCGCTCGGCCGAGGCCCGGTGGCCCCGCCGGACGGGCCGGAGAAGGAGGCGCCGCAGCTTCTCCTCGTTCTGCTCGCCGATGGCGGCGATGATGCCGTAGATGAGCTTGTCCTCGGGGATGGCGTGGCGGCGCAGCCAGCCGCCGCAGGCGAAGGAGTAGAAGTCCTTGCAGGGGTCGATGGTGGGGTCGATGTTGCCGGCGACGAAACGGGAGGCCTTGCCGAAGGCCTTGCGCTCCTGGCAGCCCTCCAGACAGTAGGCGTCCTGCTCCAGCGCCAGGTACTTGAGGGCCAGGATACAGCCCAAGATGACGCACAGGCCCGCCGCGAAGACCAGGCCGGAGAGCAGGCAGATCTCCCGGCGGCTCCAGCGGGGCAGGCCGCAGCGGGGTTTCTTGGGCCCCGGGGCGCCCAGCTGAAGGTTGAAGCCATTGGGCAGGGTGGCGCCCCCGCTGTATTTGCTCACGTACTTGACCTCCTGGAACTCATCGTAGTGGGCCGTCAGGGAATAGGTCTTCTCCATGCTGGGGGGCTGGAGGGGTGTCGTTGGACAGGGACGGAGGGCAGAGGGTCACTGGGCGGCCATGGCGTTTGGGCTGCGTCCAGGAGGGGGCGCTCAAGTGAAGGAATCCGGCCGGCCGCAGTTCATGGTTTCTCCTCCGCCGCACTGACGATCCCGCTGAGTTTTATACTGGGGGGAAAAAAAGGAAATCAGAAAGGTACGTCTCGGTTTTAGGATTGTAAATTGTGCGGACGGCTGCACGGCGTATCTTGTTTTTAATGTTCATGCGGTTCGATTGGTTCTTGTGAGCCGCCCTCAGCCCATTAGGGGAAGGCGGGATAGAAATGTGATAAAATAAAAATAAATGGCTCGCTGGGGCCTGGCTTGGCGGAGTGTCAGGGAATCCCTCCCCGGCGTGGGGACGGAGCGCTCTCTCTCTCTCAGCATGGGGATGGAGAGCCAGTTTGGTGTGGTGGTGAAGTGCGCGGGCTCTTATCTGGGAGAACCGGGTTCGATTCCCCACTCCTCCACTTGCACCTGCTGGAATGGCCTCGGGTCAGCCAGAGCTCCGGCAGAGGTTGTCCTTGGAAAAACATCTGGAGAGCTACCGTTGACCAGCCCTGCTCTAAGCTGAGTTAGCGCAAGCTAGCTCACAGGTTTTAAGCCTGTGTCTGTTGTGGGAGAGGAAGGGAAAGGAGGTTGTGAGCCACTCTGAGACTCTTCGGAGTGGAGGGCGGGATATAAATCCAATATCTTCATCTACCTCACAGGGTGTCTGTTGTGGGGGAGGAAAGGAAAGGAGACTGTGAGCCACTCTGAGACTCTTCGGAGTGGAGGGCGGGATATAAATCCAATATCTTCATCTACCTCACAGGGTGTCTGTTGTGGGGGAGGAAGGTAAAGGAGGTTGTGAGCCGCTCTGAGACTCTTCGGAGTGGGGGGCGGGATAGAAATCCAATAGCTTCTTCTCCAGAGGCAGGGCAAAGGTGTGTCCAGGGTTCCCGCTAAGCTGTGCACTCTTGGAAGCAAAACGAAAAAGCAACGTTGCCTCTAAGCCGCAGAGTCTCGTGAGCAAAAATTCTACTTTGTGAGCTCTTGGCATGCAAGTCGTGAGCTCCTGCGTACATATGAACATACGAAGCTGCCTTATACTGAATCAGACCCTCGGTTCATCAAAGTCAGTCTTGTCTTCTCAGACCTGCAGCTGCTCTCCAGGGTCTCAAGCTGAGGTTTTTCACACGTCTTTGCCTGGACCCTTTTTGGGAGGTGCCAGGGATTGAACCTGGGACCTTCTGCTTCCCAAGCAGATGCTCTACCACTGAGCCACGGTCCTTCCCCATCAAATCATCCTTCCTGAGCTAAGACAGAAATGTGTGCGCTGGAAGCTAAAAACCTGGGAGCTAGCTCACGCGAACTCAGCTTAGAGGGGAACACTAGTTGTGAGCTACTGGCCATAACGTTGTGAGCCCCTGCATCAATTACGTCGCTCTGGGGCCCTTTGGGAAAGGGCCCTTTAAAATTGACACGGCTCTGCTCCTTCCAGCTAGGGTTGCCAATCTCCAGGTGGGGGAAGGGGATCCCCCGGTTTGGAGGCCCTCCCCCCACTTCAGGGTCATCAGAAAGCGCGGGGGGGGGGGGAAATGGCCGTTGGGCGCTCCATTATTCCTTACGGAGACCGATTCCCATAAGGTGTAATAGAAAATTGATCCGTCTCTGAGGCTCTTGGGGAGCTGTTTTTTGAGGTAGAGGCTCCACATTAGCAGCACAGCATCCAGTTCCTCTCCTCAAAATACCCTCCGATTTTCAAAACGTTTGGACCAGGGGGTCCAATTCTATGAGCCCCCAAAGAAGGTGCCCCTCTCCGTCATTATTTCCAATGGAGCGAAGGCATATAAAAGGAATGCGACCCCTTTAGATGCGATGGCCAGAACTCCCTTTGGAGTTCAGTGATGCTTGTCACAACCTTGCTCCTGGCCCCACCCCCAATGTCTCCTGGCTCCACCCCCAATGTCTCCAGGCCCCACCCCAATGTCTCCTGGCTCCACCCCCAATGTCACCTGGCTCCACCCCCAAAGTCTCCTGGCTCCACCCCCCAAAGCCCCCAGATATTTCTTGAATTTGACTTGGCAACCCTACTTCCAGCCTTTTGGGGGGGGGGGGGTAAAGTTTTGTTCTCCAATTGGGCTTCCTGCCCGGAGGGGGGTCCGGAAAGCTTGACGGAGACGCGCATCGCCACGGGCTCTAGGAAGGGGGGCCGTGCAACCAAGCCACACCTCCTCCACTAAAAAAAAAAAAAAATCTCGCGGCTTAGGAAGTCTTTGCCCGCCAGGGAGGAAATTGACTCATCGGCCGCAGGTGAAATTGACCAGCCCGGGGAAACCGATTCTTTTGCGTTGCAAACTTCAAGTCCGCAGCCCACCTAGGGTTGCCAATCCCCAGGTGGGGGCGGGGGATCCCCGGGTTTGGAGGTCCTCTCTCCCCGCCCCCCCTTCAGGATCATCAGAAAGCGGGATGGGGGGAGGGAAATGTCTGCTGGGCACTCCTTTATTCCCTATAGAGACCGGTTCCCATAAGGAATAATGGAGACTTGATCTGCAGGTATCTGGGGTTTGGGGGGGGCGGGGTGGAGCTGTTTTTTGAGATAGACAGAGGACCAGATTTGCAGCATAGCATTCTGTGCCTCTCCCCAAAAGACCCTCGGGGTTTCAAAAAGACTGGACCAGGGGGTCCAATTCTAGGAGCCCCAAAGGAAGGTACCCGGTATCCTTCAATATTTCCAATGGAGGGGGAAGGCTTTTAAAAGGCGTGCAAATCCCTTTCGATGCGATGGCCAGAACTCCCTTTGGGGTTCAGTCGTGCTTGTCGCAACCTTGCTCCTGGCTCCACCCCCAGAGTCTCCTGGCTCCACCCCCCCAAAGCCCCCAGAGATTTCTTGAATTGGATCTGGCGACCCCTAAGCCCACCCGGGTCCTTCGGGCCTTTTCTACCCCCCCCCCCCTTTGCAGGGTGGGCTCCGCAGCTAGGCAAACTAGGCGATTGCCTAGAGCGCTGACTTTTGGGGGGGTACCAAATTGCGTGCCCCCCCCCCCCATGGGACTTGGTGAGGCTATCAGGGCAGAGAGGGGGGCGCCAGAAGTTAGCGTGCCAGACAGCCTAGGGCCATTCCTGCCCCCACTTGAAGGGGGGGGGCGGCGGCGGGTGTTGTCGCTGGGGGTCTCCCGGAGGTCAGCCGGAAAAGCGCCTCTCCGATCGAGGCTTTGGTGCGGCTTCTTCGGCGTCGCGCTCCCAACCCCCTCCCCCTTTATGGAGCGGCTGCTAAACGGATTTGGAAAGGGAGGCGGCGACTGTGGGGGGGGGGGAGACAAAGCCGCCTCCGGACCTTCGACCCCCTGTGCCCCCCCCCCCGGTCAGATCTCCTTGGGAGGAACCGCCCCGCCCCCCCCCCCCGGGTCGCGGGAAGGGCGAGGAGTCCTTTAACCGGATCCTTCGCCCCCCCCCCCCCACAACCAGACTCCTTGGCACCACTGGCCCTAGACTTTCTAGCACCCTAGACCAGGCTAACTTCTGACCCCCCACTGATAACGTCACCAAGTCACATGGGCGGGTGCCCGGTTCGGTACCCCCGGCAGGCGAGCGCCCTAGGCCATCGCCTACCTTTGCCTAGATCGCGCTTGGCGCTCTGCGGCCACCCGTCGATCTCCGAAGAGAGTTTGGGGCGGGGGAGAGAGACGACACGAGGTTTGGTAGCGCCAACCCGGGCGCGGAAGGGGGGGGGGGGGTGCGGTGGTGGTGGGGGGCGGGTTGGAGGTGAAAAGTGCGATTCTTCCAACGGGCGATCCGTCAACTCCCCCCCCCCCTTCGAACAAACGAGGGGGCCAAACGGCGGGGAAAGACGCCGGTTCCGTCGCTACTTGCTGTTTCTTTTTTGCTGGGGGTGGGCGTGCAGGAGGTCGAGCGGGGGTGGGAAATCCCCTCCGATTCTAACTCCCCCCCCCCCCGCCTCCATTCTCAAGGCGGGGGCGCGACCCTCCGCGCGCCCCCCCACCCCCGTGGGGACGAATGCGCTCCCCTCCCCACGCCAGCCTCCTCTATTGTTCTCGGTGGCTTTGCGCCCAGACGCTCCCCCCCACCCCCCACCCCCCGCAGCCTGGTCTATCCTTAGGGGCAGAGCCCGGACACCGCTTCCCTTGCCCCCCACCCCCGCGATCCACCCCGTTCTGGGACATTTTCTCGCCTCCCCCCCCACCGCCCCCTTTTGCCTTCCCGGGCGGATCTGTTGCGCTTTCCGCGGCGCACGAAAACTTGCCCGCGCTCTCCCAAAGCGCCCCGGGGCTCCGAGCCCTCCGGCCGCTCCTGGGCGGCCCGGATCGGGACCTTCGACCCCCTGCCTCCCCACGCCAGATCTCCTCGGGAGGAGCCGCCCCCCCCCCAGCTCACCCCCTCGGGCGCAGAACCGGAGCGCCGCGCAGCCTCCTCCAGCGGGGACCGTCGTGGCGCGGCGGCGTCTCCGTCCGTCTGTCCTCGCCCCACCCCACCATCCCCTCCCCGGCGTACCTGTCAGCTCGCCTGATCGCCCGGCTCGGCGCGGCGCTGCAAACCGGCTGCTGGTGGCGGGGGGGGGGGGGGGGGGAGGGGGGGCTTCGCCCGGGTCTCAGCCCCTCTTGGCGCGCTCCTCCACACCACCCGCCCCTCCCCTCTGGGCCGGGGGAGGGGGCAGAGAGAGAGAGAGGGAGGGAGCGGGGGGGGGGGGGAAGCGCTCGATTATTATGCAAATAAACCGGCAATGCCCGGGCTCAAAAGTCTTACCTCATCCCTGCCACTGGTCTGAGATACATCAGGGAGAGAGAGACAGAGAGAGGGGGGGGGGAGGGAGAAACAGACAGACAGACAGACAGAAAGAAAGAGAAAGAGCGAGAGAAAGAAAGAAACAGAGACGGAGAGAGAGAGACAGACAGACAGAGAGAGCGAGTGAGTGAGAAACAGAAAGAGAGAGAAAAGAGATAGAGACAGAGAGAGAAAAAAGAGAAAGAGAGAGAGAGAGAAGAGATAGACAGAAAGAGAGAGAGAGAGAGAAAGAAAGAGACAGACAGAGAGAGAAAGAAAAAAGAGAGAGAAAGAGACAGACAGACAGACAGAGAGAAAAAGAGAGAGAGAGAAAGAGAGAGAGAAGAGATAGACAGAAAGAGAGAGAGAGAGAAAGAAAGAGACAGACAGAGAGAGAAAGAGAAAAAAGAGAGAAAGAGAGAGACAGACAGACAGAGAGAAAAAGAGAGACAGAGAAAAAAAGAGAGAGAGAGAAAGAGAGAGAGAAGAGATAGACAGAAAGAGAGAGAGAGAAAAGAGATAGAGACAGAGAGAGAGACAGAGAGAGAAAAGAGAGAGAGAGAGAGAGAGAGAAAGAGAAAAAAGAGAGAGACAGAGAGAGAGAGAGAGACAGACAGACAGAAAAAGAGAGAGAGACAGAGAAAAAAAGACAGACAGAGAGAGAAAGAGAAAAAAGAGAGAGAAAGAGAGAGACAGAGAGAGAGAGAGAAGAGACAGACAGAGAGAGAGAGAGAGAGAGAAAAGAGATAGACAGAAAGAGAGAGAGAGAAAAGAGATAGAGACAGAAAGAGAGAAAAAAGAGAGAGAAAGAGAGAGAGAAGAGATAGACAGAAAGAGAGAGAGAGAGAGAGAAAAGAGATAGAGACAGAAAGAGAGAGAAAGAGAGGGGGGGCGACCCGCCCTTGGTCAGCCGGTGTGGCCGGGGGTAGACCCCATGGGGATGACTTGAGAGAGACGGGGAAACCAGTTCCCAGATCCTAGTGGGGGACCCCCACTCTGGGTGAGAGACCCCCCTGCTCTGAGACCTCCGCCTTCTCCCTGCAGCGAGGGTCTGGAGATGCTTTGGGGGGGGGGATGTTGGGAAGACACCTGCTCTGACTTTGAGGCGCTTCCAAGACTGACAGCCGCCGCTGTCCTTCGGAGTCACCCAAAGCGCCTCCCCCCGGCCCGCGGTGGCCCCGCCAGGTAGGCACGATCGGGGCCGGAGGAGCCCTTGGGAACCGGGGGTGGGCGGGGTGGGCTAGATGACCTCTAGTCACCTTCCCGCTTTCAGGAGGTTCTTCAGAGTTGAGACCGGCCCTAGACCGTCTGGCACCCTAGGCGAGGCTAACTTGTGGCGCTCGCCCCCCCCCGGCCCTGATAACCTCGCTGAGTCACTTGCCCCATTTGGGCCCCCCCACAAGGCCAGCGCTCTAGACAGCTGCCTAGTTTCCCTAACGGCGGAGCCAGTCCCAGGAAAAGGGGGAAAGGTTGCACGACCCCTGGGAGACTGTGCAGAACACGGGGACACTTGTGTGTGCAGGCATGTGCGTGCACAAGCCTGGCGGGCAGAACAGAACTGGGCGTGGATGCGGGGAGTTGGATCGGCCCTCCTTCTCTCCCTCTCTCTCTCTCTCTCTCTCTGCCCCCACCCCACTTCCAATATCCAGATTGAATCCAATCAGGAGCAGAGCGCTGCATTGCAGATGAATCCCCCGCCATAAGTACTGCCTCTCTCGGCGGGTGTCACTGATGGAGATTTATAGCCCATCCATTATAGCGGGTGTCACTCTGCCCCGGGGTAAATCAAAAGGGCCTGAATATTAATGGAAGGGGGGGGGGGAAACGTGAGGGGCACCTGCGTAGATGCTCGCCCGCCGGCGCACTGCAGAGGGCAAGGTGGTCAACTCCTCCCTGTGGATTTGCATCGATGCCAACCCTGCGGGCGCATCCGACCGCACACGGAGACCTGTAGGTACGGCTCCGTCCGTGCAGCCGTCTAGTCGACGGTGAGAACGACGCTCGGCAGCTACGTGGCTTTTTGCGGCTCACGTCACGTTTCCCAGTCGGGGTCACGGCTCTTTTTACGCCAGCCGTGCCGGGCAGGCCGCTTTCATTTCTGCCCACGTGGCCGAGAAAGGCTGTAGGGGGCAGGCAGCAAAAGGTAGGCCGTCCCTCGGCCACCACATGGGCCCCAGCTGACTGGTCGACGCCGGCAAGTAAGGAGAAGATTCCGACGAGAAACGGTCTGGCACCAATGGCACGCTGGCGCTGAGTGCGAATTGTGCCGAAGGAGCACGCAAGGACGTCGCTCCCGCTCATTTCCAGGGTTGCTTCTGTAGAGCGGTTTCATTCCTGGCTTGTAAGCGATGCAGAGGTGATCCTAAAACGTGGCCCTTTTTTTGCAAGCTTTGGGCCCAGTTCAGCCCCAAAAGAAGCTTGTAGCCGCCACCACCTCCTGTGGCAGTGAATTCCACGTGTTAATCACCCTTTGGGTGAAGAAGGGCTTCCTTTTATCCGTTTTAACCTGACTGCACAGCAATTTCATCGAATGCCCATGAGTTCTTGCATTGTGAGAAAGGGAGAAAAGGACTTTTCTCTACTTTCTCCATCCCATGCATAATCTTGTAAACCTCTTATTGTCTCACCCCGCAGTCGACATTTCTCCAAGCTAAAGAGCCCCAAACGTTTTAACCTTTCTTCATAGGGAAAGTGTTCCAAAACCTTTAA
This sequence comes from Heteronotia binoei, assembly GCF_032191835.1. NCBI lineage: Eukaryota > Metazoa > Chordata > Lepidosauria > Squamata > Gekkonidae > Heteronotia > Heteronotia binoei. The sequence continues at coordinate 139,656,567 of NC_083228.1, read as the reverse complement.
TCATTCTAGTTGTCCTATCCTGGACTTTTTCCAATGCTATAATATGCTTTTTGAGGTGCGGTTTGGAGAATGCATTTAAAGTTAAAGTTGCTTTCTTACCACCTCCACCTCCCCTGATCTATTTTCCTTCCTTCCTCCCTCCCTCCCTGTCTTGTGGCTCTCAAACATCTGACGTTTATACTGTGCAGCTCTCACATTAAGCAAGTTTGGCCACCCCTGGCCTATCTAGTGTATTTGTGATTCAGAACCAATGCAAACGTTTGCTGAGGACTTTGAGTTTGAATTCTGATCTCAGATTGTAACAAACTTGACTTGACGGCTGGTGAATACCCAGGATGCTGAAATTCCATGAGCTGAAATCCATCAGGCCTTCAGCAGACCGGCGGAGGCCAAAAATATTGGGAAGGTGAAGAAAAAGAAGACTGCAGATTTACACCCTGCCCTTCTCTCTGAATCAGAGTCTCAGAGCGACTCACAATCTCCTATAATATATCTTCTCCCCCCACAACAGACACCCTGTGAGGGAGGTGGGGCTGAGAGAGCTCTGACAGAAGCCGCTCGTTCAAAGACAACTTCTGCGAGAGCGATGGCTGACCCGAGGCCATTCCGGCAGCTGCGAGTGGAGGAGTGGGGAATCCAACCTGGTTCTCCCTGATAAGAATCCGCACACTGAACCATGACACCAAACTGGCTCTTAGGGTTGGTGCTTAGAAGGTTTTGAGTCAATGGTTTTGAAAGAACAGAAGGATGGGGGCTTTTCTGCTAAAATTCAGAAGATGCTCTGCATTAACTGCAGTAGATGTTGTGACTTGGGCGCTCCATGATTAGGGGCAGGGTGACGTCAGATCACCTGTGGGGAGGCCTGCCCCCATGTGGATAGACTGAGAGGATGGATAGAGAGCTGGGTAGAAGAAGACGACCGTAGATTTATACTCCACCCTCCACTCCGAATCTCAGAGGCCCGGAGCGGCTTGCAATCTCTTTTATCTTCTTCCCCCACAACAGACACCCTGGGAGGTAGGTGGGGTTGAGGGAGCTCTCCCAGCAGCTGCCCTTTCAAGGCCATCCCAGCAGCTGCAAGTGGAGGAGTGGGGAATCAAACCTGGTTCTCCCAGATAAGAGCAAACTGGCTATCGGAATCATCCTCACCATCACGGGTTGCGTCTTCTTCTTCTCCTGCGGCATTCAACTTCTCCTGGCATAATTGTCTTTTTTCAGTCATTTTTGATGTGACCCAAGCACCAGAGCCTTCCGTGAAGTCATTTCAGCTTCTAGTGATAATTCAGGCTTCATTTGATCCGGAACCTAGCAATTTGTCTTTTTTGGCATTCGGCGGTATCTGTAAAACTCTCCCCCAACACTCTGTTTCCAAGGAATCCACTTCCTTTCTGTCTCCTTCCTTTGTTGGCCAACTTCGACAGGTGAAGAGAGAGACCTCCGCCCGAGACCCTGGAGAGCGGCTGTCAGTCTGACCAGACAACGGGTTCCGAGATGCCTGTCCTCCTTTTTATTGGTGTTCAGCCTCTTTTTTGTTCTTAAAAAAAGGGGTGGGGGATGAAAAAGTCCTCTTTTGGAGTTTTAAGGATAGAAATATTCCGACTTAGTGGCAATGATCACAGTTTCCGTAGCTGGAGTAATTAAAAGGAGACTTAGAATCATAGAGTTGGAAGGGACCTCTAGGGTCATCTAGTCCAACCCCCTGCACAATGCAGGAAACTCACAAAAGCCTCCCCTTAAATTCACAGGATCTTCATTGCTGTCAGATGGCCATCTAGCCTCCGTTGAAAAACCTCCAAGGAAGGAGAGCCCACCACCTCCTGAGGAGGAAGCCTGTTCCACTGAGGAACCGCTCTAAAGTCACAAACCCCTCCCCCTAAATTCACAGGATCTTCATCGCTGTCAGATGGCCATCTAGCCTCTGTTGAAAAACCTCCAAGGAAGGAGAGCCCACTGTCAAGCTACGTTTATTGATAAACCGCTACTTTCAGTGTAACAGATTCTTGAGAGTGATGCTGCAAATACATTGATACAATACTTTTAAGGCTTACTTCAAAAAGATTCCAAAAGGTGGGGGCGAGGGGTAGCTCTCACACATAAACTATCATAAATGTCCACATTCTCATAGTGTTATCAGGACTCTGTCCTTGCTTTCCCCAGATGTGTCGCACTCCCTACCAGGAATGTATGGGAAGGTGCTGATTACTTCTTCTCAAGTTAGTTTCGTTTCTCACGACTTCTGCTTTGCAAGCAATAAAGCAAGAAGGGGGAGGGGAAAGAATAACAGAGCTAGCAAAGCTTGGTCCTCCCTGATACTTCACAGGCCAGTGTTATGAAGGACCCTATAACAATCAATTATCAATGGGATTTCACTATGCTTGACGCCCACCACCTCCCGCGGAAGCCTGTTCCACTGAGAAACCGCTCTAACGGTCAGGAAGTTCTTCCTCATGTTGAGCCGGAAACTCTTTTGATTTAATTCCAACCCGTTGGTTCTGGTCCTGCCTTCTGGGGCCACAGAAAACAGTTCCACCCCCTCCTCTATAGGACAGCCCTTCAAGGACTTGAAGATGGTGATCCTATCACCTCTCAGCCACCTCCTCTCCAGGCTAAACATGCCCAGCTCCTTCATAGCTTGTCATAATGGTCACTTGCAGGGCTTATTTTTTGGGGCAGGGATGCAGTTCCGGCTGGCTGCGGCACCAGGGGGTGTGGCCTAATATGCAAATGAGTTCCTGCTGGGCTTTTCCTGCAACAAAAGCCCTGGTCGCTTGCGTGTCAGTCTGCAAAGGTGCCCTCTTGTTTTGCTTTTCAAATTATGGCCACCAGCGGGTTGTTTTGGACAAAAACCGGCGGCAGAGCTCATTAGCGGGACTCATAGGTGGCGGAGCTCATTAGCATAACGAATTAGCATATGCCGCCCGCCCCCCCCCCCAACCAAAAGCAACCCAACACAAGAAAGGAGAGCCCCGGGCAAGCGAGGCCTGCTTGGGCTGGCTAGAGATCCAGCCAGCCCAAGCAGGCCTCGCTCTCCTGGGGCTCTCCTTGGCTGCCCCCCCCCCAGGCAAAAGGCCAGCAAGCCACCCGCAGCCCAAAACCACATAAGAAGTGGAGAAAGGGTGGCGTGGGCTTCTCCAGGGGTGAATGGCTGCTGGGGGTGTGGCAAAGCTCCTGCTGGGTGGCTGGCTGCCCCCTCTCCTAATCCAGGGATTGTTATGCAGCTGCACCTCTTATTCAATGGACAAGGTAGGTGGGGAGGAGGAGGGGGAGCCCTCAGAAAGGTTCAGGAGCTGCGCTCCTGGGAGCTCCTGCTGAATCTGAGACCTGTAATACTGACCTTGACAGACCGAGAGTCTGATCCATATACTTCAATGTGCTCATGGATTGTGGCCCTTTTTATATCAGTGGGAGGGAATTCCATCTGAACTTTCTATCTCCCATCCCCCAGCTGGCCCTGGGGAGAAATTGCCAGGGCCTTTTTTTGTAGCAGGAACTCCTTTGCATATCAGGCCACACCACCTTGATGTAGCCAATCCTCCTGGAGCTTACAGCAGACCCTATACAAAGAGTCCTGCAAGCACTTGGAGGATTGGCTACATCGGGGTGTGTGCGTGTGGCCTAATATGCGAAGGAGCTCCTGCTATAAAAGAGCCCTGTTTCCATCATTGACGGAAATCTGCTTCCTTCTCCCTCTTTCTTGCGTCTTTCTGCATCACAGCTTGCTTTGTCACACAGGAGCTACAGAGCAACGCCTCAGTTTCCTCCATTGGCTGAGGCTCCTCCCTTGGGGAGGAACAGGGGGGAGGCAGAACTTGCTTTGCCAGGTTCTTTCAATCGCACAGCAAAACTACTGAGCCAAGCCTCTCTTCCTTCTATTGGCTGAGGCTCCTCCCCCTCTCGGTCCCCTGGGGACGGAAGGAAAGAGCCATAGCTTCCTTTGCCCAGTTCCTTGGATCCCAAAGAAAGCCCCTTTAAGTACAATGAATGTGAGTGCTTTAAGCATGTTTTATTTTAAGTTTTTTTTTTTTAAAAAAAGTGTTTGTGTCCTTTATAAAGTTCAGATCTCTGCTACCTGGCATTACATTCTACGACACACATGGACGGCCTGACAACGTGTCCTTTATGTCCGATCTCGCCCTCCTAACGAACGCATTCGACATCCCACCCTAGAGTTAACTGAACAGCCTCAAAGTGCTTTGAAGAGCTGCCTGTGTTTAGATGGTCAGCAGGTGGCGCTATTGCCGCAGTAAGTACTGGCCACATGAGAAAAGGACGTGCGGTGCCAGTAGAGGACACATTTTGGGCTACCGCTGGGGAAAGGCAAACAGCTCTCCTCACCTGGCACCACACAGAGGAGAGGATGCCACGCATCTGGGGCCAGGGAATTTGTGGGTTGGTAAAGCGGGGTTGGCACTAGTCAAGAGGGACAATCTTCCCAGTCTCTCCGTAACCCACGATCCAGGGCTAGGAGAGCCAGTTGGGTGTAGTGGTTCATTGTGCGGACTCTTATCTGGGAGGACCGGGTTTGATTCCCCACTCCTCCACTTGCACCTGCTGGAATGGCCTTGGGCCAGCCATAGCTCTGGCAGAGCTGTCCCTGAAAGGGCAGCTTCTGTGAGAGCTCTCTCAGCTCCACCTACCTCACAGGGTAGGGTGTCTGTTTGTGGGGGGAGAAGACATAGGAGATTGTAAGCCGCTCTGAGACTCTGATTCAGAGAGAAGGGCAGGATATAAATCTTCAGACTTCTTCTACTTCCCCGCCTCTTGGTAGCCCTCCAGTGTAGCAACTAACCACCGAGGAAGGCATATGGCCAGGATCAAGAACAGTCATTTTGGGTTGTCATTGAACAATTTGATTCTTAACTGGGGCTATCCCCAGGGCCAATCATAGAGTCGGAAGGGGCCTCCAAGGTCATATAGTCCAATCCACTGCACAATGCAGGAAACTCACAAATGCCTCCCCCTCACACCCACCCTTAATCTGCTTTTGTAATGACTTCATGTATCTTAAGGACATAAGAGAAGCCCTGTTCGATGAGGCGAATGGCCCATCCAGTCCAACACTCTGTGTCACATAAGAACATAAGAGAAGCCATCTTGGATCAGGCCAATGGCCCATCCAGTCCAACACTCTGTGTCAAACAGTAGCCAATATGTGTGTGTGTGTACACACACACACACATATATATACTGTAGCTAATAGCCACTGATGGACCTGTGCTCCATATTTTTATCTAGCCCCCTCTTGAAGCTGGCTATGCTTGTGGCCACCGCCACCTCCTGTGGCAGTGAATTCCACATGTTAATCACCCTTTGGGTGAAGAAGGACTTCCTTTTATCCGTTCTAACCCGACTGCTCCGCAATTTCATCGAATGCCCACGAGTTCTTGTATTGTGAGAAAGGGAGAAAAGGACTTTCTCTGCTTTCTCAATCCCATTTTTGCATATCTGTTGATATTTAATGTTTTTAAATTGACTAACAGGATTAGCGGGTCTGTACATTCAGATCTTCTTAACTTTTAGGTTGTTGATTCAGTTCAGTTTGGGTGAAGCTGTCCCTCTTTTTTTGTGCTTTCAGTTGCCTTCCTTGAAAACTCAAGAAGTACTAATAAAAATGGATAAAATAATAAAAGCTTCTGTCATCCGCTATAAAACCAGGAGCTGAGAGAATATCTTGTGTATAAATTACTCTGATAACCTCTAGCCCGAGGGTTCTTTCCCAACCTTTTTTGAGCCTGTGGGCACGCTGAGAATTCTGGCACAGAGTAGTGGGTGCAATGACAAAATGGCTGCTGCAGGAGACAGAGCCAGCCACAAAATGGCCGCTGGAGGTGGAGCCCCACACACACAGAGGAAGCCCAAGCGCAGGGTAGTTGAGACGTCATTGTGGTGTAGTGGTTAAGAGTGATGGACTCTAATCTGGAGGACCGGGTTTGATTTCCCACTTCTCCGCATGCAACCGGCTGGGTGACCTTGGGTCAGCCATAGCTCTCGCATAGGTGTTCTCTCAAGAGCAGTTCTCTCAGAGCTCTCTCAGCCCCACCTGGTTCACAGGGGGTCTGTTGTAGGGAGAGGAAGGGAAGGAGATTGGAAGCCGCTCTGAGACTCCGAGTAAAGGGTGAGGTATAAATCCAATAATCTCCTCCTCTCTTCCTTTAAAAATATACTGGGCAAGAAGGGCGAGACAGATTAAAGCTACCACTGAAAGACTGCTGCTTTATTTGCATAGTCAATCAAATCTTCAGTGGCTAATCCAGGGCTTTTTTGTAGCAGGAACTCCTTTGCATATTAGGCCACACTCCCTGATGTAGCCAATCCTCCTGGAGCTTACAGCAGGCCCTGTACAAAGAGCCCTCTAATCTCTTGGAGGTTTGGGCACATCAGGGGGATGTGGCCTAGTATGCAAAGGAGTTTCTGCTACAAAAAAGCCCTGGACCAATCAGAAGCCCTGCTGGAACTTCCATGGAGACCCACTTTCTAAAAACACTCTGTGGGTGCCAAGAAAGATGTGGGTGGGCATCATGGTGCCCGGGGAGAGGGGGGATCCACGTTGGGGTCCTCTGCTGGGGTCCCCCTTTTCATTGTCTGATTTATTCCATCGAAAGATGTAGTGAGATAACGTTTAGCTGATTCATTAATTTAGCGTTGTTCTGCACGTGTGCGGCTTGCGGGCTGTAAGACCGACTGACTGGTTGATCCAAATGCCTCTGAGCATGCACCGAGTTCATTCCTCACCAGCCTGGGTTCCACATGCGGCTCGCTGAAGAGCTTCAAAGGCAGGCTCCAACTCCCTTCAACAGGCGAAAAATCTCCGGCATCCGAATGAAGAAGAAGACGACAACATTGGATTTATATTCCACCCTCCACTCAGACTCTCAGAGCAGCTCACAATCTCCTTTATCTTGCTCCCCCACAACAGACACCTGTGGTGTAGGCAGCGCTGAGAGAGCTCTGACAGAATTTGCCCTTTCAAGGACAACTCCTGCGAGAGCTACGGCTGACCTAAGGCCGTTCCAGCAGCTGCAAGCGGAGGAGGGGGGAATCGAACCTGGTCCTCCCAGATAAGATCCCCTCGTCTGATGAAGTGTGCTTAGAGAGCACACAAAAGCTTACGCGCTGTCTAAAACTTGGTTGGTCTTAAAGGTACCGCTCGACTCCTGCTTTGTTCCCCCAGATAAGAGCCTGAGCACTCAACCACTACAACGGTAGCTCTCCAGATGTTTTTGCCTACGACTCCCATCAGCCCCAGCCAACATCTGGAGAGCTACCGTTGGCAAAAAACATCTGGAGAGCTACCGTTGACCACCCCTGCACTACACCACACTGGCTCTCAAGACCCAGGGTCTTCTCTCCCATCTCGGCACCCTCCCCGCCAAGACCGGCATTCCCAGGGCTCCCCCCCCCCCATGCCCACAGATTGGGCTGCGATTCGTCTCCGCCAGCAGCGCGACGGCGCAACCCTGCTCGTTGTAGAACTCCTCTCCAGCGGGATGCGTCATCTGTCACTGGCAAGCCGGCGGCCCATTTGTCACCGGCGGCAGCTGCCGGAGAGTGAAGTGAGAGGCTCTTGAAAAGGTCTCCAGGTTATTTGCACAGCACCTTCTCGGAGGCTCTGTCGTGAGAGGCTGCCTTCCCCGCCTCACCTGGGCAATTCCCCGGCTGGGAGCTCCGTGTCAGCTGCCGAAGGACCATGCTCAGGCATTTGGCAGGGTAAGGTTGCCAATCCCCAGGTGGGGGCAGGGGATTCCCCGGTTTGGAGGCCTTCTTCTCCCCCGCTTCAGGCCCATCAGGAAGCGAGGGGGGGGAAATGTCTGCTGGGCACTCCATTATTCCCTATGGAGACCAATTCCGGTAGGGTATAATGGAGAATTGATCTGTGGGTATCTGGAGGGGCTGTTTTTTGAGGTAGAGGCGCCAAATTTGCAGCATAGCGTCCGGTGCCTCTCCTTAAAAAACTCTCCAAGTTTCAGAAATATTGGACCAGGGGGTCCAATTCTATGAGCCCCCAAAGAAGGCGCCCCTTATCTTTCGTTATTCTGAATGGAGGGAAAACATTTAAAAGGTGTGAGGTCCCTTTCAATGTGAGGGCCAGAACTCCCTTTGGAGTTCAATGATGCTTGTCTCAACCTTGCTCCTGGCTCCACCCCCCAATGTCTCCTGGCTCCACCCCCAAAGTCCCCAGATATTTCTTGAATTGGACTTGGCAACCCTAGCGAAGGGGTCGTTTTGTATAAGAATAGGTGGAGGAGGTCATTGTGCAACTCATTCGCATATGCCACCGCCCCCTCAGCCAAAAGCAACCTGACACAAGAAAGGAGAGCCCCGGGCAAGCGAGGCCTGCTTGGGCTGGTGAGAAATCCCGCCAGCCCAAGCAAGCCTTTGTCGCCTGGGGCTCTCCTGAGCTGCCCCCCTAGTCAAAAGGCCAGCAAGCCACTCGCCACCCAAAATCACATAAGAAGTGGAGAAAGGGTGGCGTGGACTTCTCCAGGGGTTAATGAGGGCTGCTGGGGGTGTGGCAAAGCCCCTGGTGGCTGGTTGGCTGCCCATTCTCCTAATCCAGGGATTGTTATACAGCTGCACCTCCTATTCAATGGACAAGGTAGAAGAAGACGAAGAAGAAGAAGATATTGGATTTATATCCCGCCCTCCACTCCAAAGAGTCTCAGAGCGGCTCACAATCTCCTTTATCTTCCTCCCCCACAACAGACACCCTGTGAGGTAGATGAAGATATTGGATTTATATCCCGCCCTCCACTCCGAAGAGTCTCAGAAGGGCTCACAATCTCCTTTCCCTCCCTCCCCCACAACAGACACCCTGTGAAGTAGATGAAGATATTGGATTTATATCCCGCCCTCCACTCCGAAGAGTCTCAGGAGGGCTCACAATCTCCTTTCCCTCCCTCCCCCACAACAGACACCCTGTGAGGTAGATGAAGATATTGGATTTATATCCTGACCTCCACTCCAAAGAGCCTCAGAGAGGCTCAGAATCTCCTTTACCTTCCTCCCCCACAACAGACACCCTGTGAGGTAGATGAAGATATTGGATTTATATCCCGCCCTCCACTCCGAAGAGTCTCAGAGCGGCTCACAATCTCCTATACCTCCCCCCCACAACAGACACCCTGTGAGGTAGATGAAGATATTGGATTTATACCCCCACCCTCCACTCTGAAGAGTCTCAGAGCGGCTCACAATCTCCTTTCCCTCCCTCCCCCACAACAGACACCCTGTGAGGTAGATGAAGATATTGGATTTATATCCCGCCCTCCACTCCGAAGAGTCTCAGAGCGGCTCACAATCTCCTTTCCCTTCCTCCCCCACAACAGACACCCTGTGAGGTAGATGAAGATATTGGATTTATATCCCGCCCTCCACTCCGAAGAGTCTCAGAGCGGCTCACAATCTCCTTTCCCTTCCTCCCCCACAACAGACACCCTGTGAGGTAGATGAAGATATTGGATTTATATCCCGCCCTCCACTCCAAAGAGTCTCAGAGCGGCTCAATCTCCTTTACCTTTCTCCCCCACAACAGACACCCTGTGAGGTAGATGAAGATATTGGATTTATACCCCCACCCTCCACTCTGAAGAGTCTCAGAGCAGCTCACAATCTCCTTTCCCTCCCTCCCCCACAACAGACACCCTGTGAGGTAGATGAAGATATTGGATTTATATCCCACCCTCCACTCCAAAGAGTCTCAGAGCGGCTCACAATCTCCTTTCCCTTCCTCCCCCACAAGAGACACCCTGTGAGGTGGGTGGGGCTGAGAGGGCTCTCACAGAAGCTGCCCTTTCAAGGACAACCTCTGCAAGAGCTCTGGCTGACCCAAGGCCATTCCAGCAGCTGCAAGTGGAGGAGTGGGGAATCAAACCCGGTTCTGCCAGATAAGAGTCCGCACACTTCACCACTGCACCAAACTGGCTCTCCGGGTAGGTGGGGAGGAGGAGGGGGAACCCTCCGAAAGGTTCAGGAGCTGTGCTCCCGTGAGCTCCTGCTGAATTGAAGGCCTGCATCTTCGTAAGGAAGAGGCGAGGCACATTCTCCTTACAAATGAAACCAGCGACCGGCACCTGGATAAACGTGGAGTTTTAAATCACACGCTCGGCGGTACATGCGCTGCATTAAACATGAGAATCACTCGACGCACGTAGATGGGGGGGATCGCCCGCATATTGCACGTGGCTTTTGATGTGCATGGAAGTCATGCATGGGGCCTGAGCCTCGTGGGACCTGGCATCTCCACCCCCCCCCAGATGCCACCAGCTCTGGGTTCAAATCCTACTCAATCCCAATACGCCCCCTGTAGCATTTTGCGTGCTTAAAAAAAAAAAAAGCACGACAGTCTCCAGCTTGGAGCATTTGCTGCTGTCAGAATCCACCCAGGGCCGCTTTGTGTCTCCGCTGTTTTGTCATTACATATTAAGTTAGAAACATCCGCAGACGCCAGCGAGGAAGGGGAGTCCCTCCTGTCTCCGCAGAGCAGGCTGTTTACACAAATCACGAATTAGATCAGCGGCGCTCTCTGTCTGGGCTCATTCGAACACCTTCCGCTGCGCTGTCATCGCGCCGGGCTCATTAAAGGGAAGCGCACGCATGAAAGGAGGCATCACTTGAAGCCTGGGGAAAACGCAGGATCCGTTCTCGTAAGCTGAGGTGGCTCGGCTGGGAACGGCTGTCCCTTCGGCAGCTTGGAGCACAATTGCTCTAAACCCCTAACTGCAAAGGGAGGGAAGGAAAGGAAAGGTCCCCTGTGCAAGCGCCAGTCGTTTCCCACTCTGGGGTGATGTTGTATTAGTATAACTTATTAGCGTATGCCTCCCCCCCAGCCAAAAGCGACCCGAGGCAGGAGAGGAGAGCCCTGGGCGAGTGAAGCCTGCTTGGGCTGACTAGAGATCACCTGGGGCTCTCCTTGAGGATATTGGATTTATATCCCGTCTTAGAAAAAGGTAAAAGTAGTCCCCTGTGGAAGCACCAGTCGTTTCCCACTCTGGGGTGACGTTGCTTTCACGATGTTTTCACGGCAGACTTTTGACGGGGTGGTTTGCCATCGTCTTCCCCAGTCATCTACGCTTTCCCCCCAGCAAGCTGGGGACTCGTTTGACCGACCTCGGAAGGATGGAAGGCTGAGTCAACCTGGAGCCAGCTACCCGAAAACCCAGCTTCCACCGGGGATCGAACTCAAGTCGTGAGCAGAGCTTAGGACTGCAGTACTGCAGCTTTAACAATCTGCGCCACGGGGAGGGGATACCCCAAAATGTGAGTCAGAAACACCTGCCCTTTTCTCTCCTGCTTCAGTCAAGCTAATTTGGTATAGTGGTTCAGTGTGCGACTCTTATCTGGGAGAACCGGGTTGGATTCCCCACTCCTCCACTTGCAGCTGCTGAATGGCCTTGGGCCAGCCGTAGCTCTCGCAGAGCTGTCCTTGAAAGGTCAGCTGCTGGGAGAACTCTCTCAGCCCCACCCACCTCACAGGGTGTCTGTCTCCTAAGAGCCAGCTTGGTGTTGTGGTGAAGTACGCAGACTCTTATCTGGGAGAACCGGGTTTGATTCCCCACTCCTCCACTTGCAGCTGCTGGAATGGCTTTGGGCCAGCAGTAGCTCTCGCAGAGCTGTCCTCGAAAGGGCAGCTTCTGAGAGAGCTCCCTCAGCCCCAACAACCTCACAGGGTGTCCGTTGTGTGGGAGAAAAGTAAGGGAGATAGTAGGCTACTGTGAGATTCGGAGTGAAGGGTGGGACATAAATCCAATATCTTCTTACTCTAGGGTTGCCAAGTCCCCTGCGTTTTCCCTCCCAAATGGCTAGAGCGTCCGGGAAAACCATAGAGTTTTCCTGGAAACGCCTAGAGTGGTCGCCGAGCGATGTTGCCAGTGCAATGATGTCACTTCCGGGTGACATCATCGCCTCGGCGACGTAGGAGGAGGTTCCCCTCGCCGGCCCGTGTTGCATAATCGTACCTTTGCATCCTGACTTCTTTGCAACACCACTCCTTCTTTCAGATGAGGATAGGGGTGGCCAAACTCTCGAAACCCCCGTTGCCCCATCAGGCGACTTGGAGATGGCATTTGTCTCTTCAAATCATTTTTACCGGCAGCTTGGAGAAAGCACTTGAAGTCGCTTTCTTTCCACCTCTCCTTCCCTCCCCCCCCATCTATTTGCCTTCCTTCAATCCTTGCAGCTCTCATACATCTGATATTTATTCTACGTGGCTCTTACGTTAAGCAAGTTTGGCCACCCCAGGGATAGAAGGACCCAAGGATCTCCATTCCTGCTTGTACCTGACAAAGGCAGCTTTGGCACTTGAAAGCTCATGTCCTGAAAATCTTCATGGTCCTTCAGGTGCTTCCGGACTCGAATCTTGCTCTCCTGCTGTAGACCAACACAGTTATCTGTCAGAAACCAGATTCCATTATTATCTGTTACAACAAGCTGATGCAGTGAAGGGATTCCCACTGGTCCAGTGTAGTAGAACAAAATTCAAGTCCAGTGAGAACATCAGAAGAACCCTCCTGGATCAGACAGTGGTCCATGTAGTCCAGCATCCTGCCTCACACAGTGGCCAACCAGTTCCAACAACAGGGCAGAGAGGCCGAGGCCTTCATGAGAACATCAGAAGAGCCCTGCTGGATCAGACCAGTGAGGGTCCATCTAGTTCAGCCTCCTGTCTCACACAGTGGCCAGCCAGTTCCTCTGGAGGGCCAGCAACAGGGCAGAGAGGCCGAGGCCTTCATAAGAACATCAGAAGAGCCCTGCTGGATCAGACCAGTAAGGGTCCATCTAGTCCAGCATCCTGTCTCACTCAGTGGCCAGCCAGTTCCTCTGGAGGGCCAACAACAGGGCATAGAGGCTGAGGCCTTCATGAGAACATCAGAAGAGCCCTGCTGGATCAGACCAGTGAGGGTCCATCTAGTCCATCATCCTGCCTCACACAGAGGCTAACCAATTCCCCTGGAGGGCCAACAACAGGGCACAGAGGCTGAGGCCTTCATGAGAACATCAGAAGAGCCCTGCTGGATCAGACCACTGGTCCATCCAGTCCAGCATCCTGTCTCACACTGTGGCCAACCAGTTCCTCTGAAGGGCCAACAACAGGGCAGAGAGTCCGAGGCCTTCATAAGAACATCAGAAGTGCCCTGCTGGATCAGACCAGTCGTCCATCTAGTCCAGCATCCAGTCTCACACAGTGGCCAACCAGTTCCTCTGGAGGGCCAACAACAGGGCAGAGAGGCCGAGGCCTTCATAAGAACATCAGAAGTGCCCTGCTGGATCAGACCAGTCGTCCATCTAGTCCAGCATCCAGTCTCACACAGTGGCCAACCAGTTCCTCTGGAGGGCCAACAACAGGGCAGAGAGGCCGAGGCCTTCATAAGAACATCAGAAGAGCCCTGCTGGATCAGACCAGTGAGGGTCCATCTAGTCCAGCATCCTCTCTCACACAGTGGACAACCAGTTCCTCTGGAGGGCCAACAACACGGCAGAGAGGCTGAGACCTTCCCTGATGCTGCTACCTGGGTCTAGGATTCATACGCTTAGTGCTTCTGAAGGTGGGGCTTCCCCTCAGTCGCCGTGGCTAGTAGCCATGGATACAGTTATCCTCCCTGAATCTATCTAATCCTCCTTTAAAGCTTTTTACCCCGGCTGCAAATTTCACAGACGTATTTGTAAAGACGTATTTCCTTATTGTTCTTAAAGTATTTCCTTTTGTCCCGAAAAACCCACAGAAATTCCTTGGGATATAACTTTTGTGACACTCCAGTCGACAGATACGCAATGGCAGGGGTCCTTCTGTAGCAGGAACTCCTTTGCCTATTAGGCCATAGGCCCCTGATGTAGCCAATCCCCCAAGAGTTTACAGGGCTCTTACAGGGCCTACTGTAAGCTCCAGGAGGATTGGCTGCATCAGGGGTGTGGGGCCTAAGATGCAAAACAGTTCCTGCTGCAAAAAAAAGCCCTGCCCAATGGCATGACGTCCTTGGAAGGCCCCCTCCCGCCTTCCGACCCGGAGTTAAGGCGTGATGGAACGTCATTCCGCTTGTATCTGATGAAGGCAGCTCCAACTCACAAATCTTATATCCCGGAAAATGCATTGCTTTTGGTGCTACTGGATCCAAATGGACATATAATTCACATATGAAGCTGCCTTCTACTGAATCAGACCCTCGATCCATCAAAAGTCAGTCTTGTCTACTCAGACTGGCAGTGCCTCTCCAGGGTTTCAAGCTGAGGTTTTTCACACTTATTTGCCTGGACCCTTTTTAGTTGGAGATGCCGGGGATTGAACCTGGGACCTTCTGCTTACCAAGCAGAGGCTCTGCCACTGAGCCACCGTCTCTCCCCTGACTGGCAGCGGCTCTCCGGGGTCTCAAGCTGAGGTTTTTCACGCCTACTTGCCTGGACCCTTTTTAGTTGGAGATGCCAGGGATTGAACCTGGGACCTTCTGCTTACCAAGCAGATGCTCTACCACTGAGCCGCTGTCTCTCCCTTGACTGGCAGCGGCTCTCCAGGGTCTCAAGCTGAGGTTTTCCACACCTATTTGCCTGGACCCTTTTTAGTTGGAGATGGCGGAATTGAACCTGGGACCTTCTGCTTACCAAGCAGAGGCTCTGCCACTGAGTCACCGTCCCTCCTCTAAATCCATATGAACAGGGCTTTTTTGAGCAGGAACGTACAAGAACACAGTCCCGGCGGCTTGGCATCAGGGGGTGTGCCCTAATATGCAAATGAGTTCCTGCTGGGCTTTTTCTACAAAAAAGGCCCAGCATATGAACATATGAAGCTGCCTCCTACTGAATCAGACCCTCGGTCCATCAAAGTCAGTCTTGTCTACTCAGATTGGCAGCGGCTCTCCAGGGTCTTCAGCGGAGGTTTTTCGCACCTTCTTGCCTGGACCCTTTTGAGTTGGAGATGTCGGGGATCGAAACTGGGACCTTCTGCTTCCCAAGCAGATGCTCTACCACTGAGCCACCCTCCCAGCCCCCTAAATCTTGTTCCACACAAATTCACTCTGCAACCCACATGAAACTCTCTGGTCCCCCCCTCCCCCTCTCCTGCTGTGCGCACATCTGTCGTTTTGCTCGCCGCAGCAGGTGTCCAGGAGAAACGATGATAAGCCAGGAGAAGGAACAGGTGGAAAAGCTGGGAACGCCTCGTGTGAAAGTCTATAACAGCGTCTGCATCGCAGGCAGCCGTCCTCCGGGAGAAGGCCGCTCAAAACGACAGGCAGGAAATTTATCGCCCCAAATCTCTCGTTTTTCTTTTTTTTTTCTTGCAAGCTCTGAAACTCTTTTCCGTGGTAATGGATCATTACTCTTCTCTTCTCCCCAACGGAAGAGCCGCGCATTCCCAGCTCTGCAGGGCTTGGATCCTTCTTTAACAAGAGAGCTCCGGAGACTTGTGATAATCAGGTTATTTGCTGCGAGCGGCGAAGAGTAGACGAGCCCCGGGCGGACGGCACTGAAGGTCTGGGCCTCTGGCAGGCTGCGTGGAGGAAGCAGAAGAATCCAGTGTCTGCCTCAGAGCCTAACGAAGAGGGGCCAGACTGGATGTGGCTGCTTTAACCATAGCGTATTGTTGGAACTCTCTGTCTGGGGCAGTGATGCTCTGCATTCTTGGTGCTTGTGGAGGGCACAGTGGGAGGGCTTCTGGCCCCGCTGGTGGTCCTCCTGATGGCACCTGGGGGGTTTTGGCCACTGGTGCGACACAGAGTGTTGGACCGGATGGGCCATTGGACTGATCCAACATGGCTGCTCTTATGTTCTTTCGTCTGGGGCAGTGGTGCTCTGTATTCTTGGTGCTTGGGGGAGGCACAGTGGGAGGGCTTCTAGTATCCTGGCCCCACCGGTGGACCTCCTGATGGCACCTGGGTTTTTTTGGCTACTGTGTGACATAGAGTGTTGGACTGGAGGGGCCATTGGCCTGATCCAACATGACTTCTCTTATGTTCTTATGAATCATAGAATCATAGAGTTGGAAGGGACCTCTAGTTCATCTAGTCCAACCCCCTGCACAATGCAGGAACTTCACAAATGCCTCCCCCTAAATCCACAGGATCTTCATTGCTGTCAGATGGCCATCTAGCCTCTGTTTCAAAACCTCCAAGGAAGGAGAGCCCACCACCTCCCAGGAGGAAGCCTGTTCCACTGAGGAATCACTCTAACGGTCGGGGAGTTCTTTCCTAATGTTGAGCCGGAAACTCTTTTGATTCCATTCCAACCCATTGGTTCTGGTCCTGCCTTCTGGGCCACAGAGAACAATTCCACACCATCCTCTATACGACAGCCCTTCAAGGACCTGAAGATGGTGATCATATCACCTCTCAGCCGCCTCCTCTCCAGGCTGAATTAGGGAAGGACGGTGGCTCAGTGGTAGAGCATCTGCTTGGTAAGCAGAAGGTCCCAGGTTCAATCCCCGGCATCTCCAACTAAAAAGGCTCCAGGCAAAATAGGCGTGAGAAACCTCTGCTTGAGACCCTGGAGAGCCGCTGCCAGTCTGAGTAGACAATACTGACTTTAATGGACCGAGGGTCTGATTCAGTATAAGGCAGCTTCATGTGTTCATGTGAATTGGATGTTCTTATGTATGTTCTTATGAGAGAGACAGAGAGAGAGAGACAGAGACAGAGACAAAGAGAGACAGAGAGACAGAGACAAGACACTTCACTTCCTCCCAGCCTCCATTTCCCCCGCCTGCCCGTCGTCTCTTCCCGAACACAAACTGCTCTTTCTCCACACAGACTTCTACCTGCCCTTTCTCTTCAGCAGCAGGGGGTCACCTTCCAAAAGAACACGGAGCTATTAGGAGACCCTCCCTGAACAATTAGCTCCCACCGAGATAACATCTGCAGCCATTAAAGAACATTAGCCTGCTGTTTCCACAGGGCCCCCCGAGTCCTCAGGAGGGAGTCCTTGAGAGACGCAGCTACAGTGGCAGGCCCATCGAGAGAGCAAGCACACAACCGCATTGAAGCCTAAAGCACTTCGAGGAGTTTAACGTATTTTACAAAACTACATGCTGGCCTCCAGCAAGCAGTCAGGTCAGATAGGGATGCCAGGTCCAATTCAAGATGTATCTGGGGACTTTGGGGGTGGAGCCAGGATACTTTGAGGGTGGAGCCAGGAGACTTTGGGGTGGAGGCAGGAGACTTGGGGTGGAGGCAGGAGACTTGGGGGTGGAGCCAGGAGACTTTGGGGGGGGTGGAGCCAGGAGATTTTGGGGGGGTGGATCCAGGAGACTTTGGGGGGGGGTGGAGCCAGGAGACTTTGGGGGGGTGGAGGCAGGAGACTTGGGGGGGGTGGAGGCAGGAGACTTTGGGGGGGGTGGAGCCAGGAGACTTTGGGGGGGTGGAGGCAGGAGACTTGGGGGGGGTGGAGGCAGGAGACTTGGGGGGTGGAGCCAAGAGACTTGGGGGGGTGGAGCCAGGAGACTTTGGGTGTGGAGCCAGGAGACTTTGGGGGTTGGAGCCAGGAGACTTTGGGGGGGGGTGGAGCCAGGAGATTTTTGGGGGATGCAGCCAGGAGACTTGGGAGGGTGGAGCCAGGAGACTTTGGGGGGGGTGGAGCCAGGAGACTTGGGGGGGTGGAGCCAGGAGACTTTGGGCGTGGAGCCAGGAGACTTTGGGCGGTGGAGCCAGGATGCTTTGGGGGTGGAGCCAGGAGACTTTGGGCGGTGGAGCCAGGAGACTTTGGGGGGATGGAGCCAGGAGACTTTGGGCGTGGAGCCAGGAGACTTTGGGCGGTGGAGCCAGGATGCTTTGGGGGTGGAGCCAAGATGTTTTGGGGGTGGAGCCAGGAGACTTTGGGGGGGTGGAGCCAGGAGACTTTGAGGTGGAGCCAGGAGACTTTGGGGGTGGAGCCAGTACCAAGGTTGTGACAGGTATAATTGAACTCGAGAGGGAGTTCTGGCCATCACATCTAAAGGGACTGTGTCCCTTCCATCCTTTTTGAGGTCGGTAAAATGAGGACCCAGTGTAGATGACTGAGGAAGGCAATGGCAAACCACCCCGTAAAAAAACTGCTGTGAAAACGTCGTGATGCGACATCACCCCACTGTCAGAAATGACTGGTGCTTGCACAGGGGACTGCCTTTACCTTAACCCCTTTTAAATGCCTTCCCTCCATTGGAAATAATGACGGAGAGGGGCACCTTCTTTGGGGGCTCATAAAATTGGACCCCTTGGTCCAATCTTTTTGAAACTTGGAGGATCTTTTAAGGAGAGGCACCAGATGCTATGGTGAAAATTTGGTGTCTCTACCTCAAAATACAGCCCCCCCCCCAAGGCCCAGATACCCACATATCAATTCTCCATTATACCCTGTAGGAATCAGTCTCCATAGGGAATAATGCAGCGCCGAGCAGACATTTCCCTCCCCTCCTCCCCGCTTTCTGATGACCCTGAAGCAATCTCCTTTCCCTTCTTCTCCCCACAACACACACCCTGTAAGGCAGGTGGGGCTGAGAGGGCTCTGACTGAGAACTGAGACTGCCCCAAGGTCACCCAGCTGGCTGCATGTGGAGGAGGAGTGAGGAATCAAACCCAGTTCTCCAGATTAGAGTCTACCGCTCTTACAACCACTACACCACACTGCCCGAGAGCCGGTTTGGTGCCGTAGTTAAGTGTGCGGACTCTTATCTGGGAGAGCTGGGTTTGGTTCCCCGCTCCTCCGCTTGCAGCTGCTGGAATGGTCCTGGGTCAGCCAGAGCTCTCGTAGGAGTTGTCCTTGGAAGGGGAGCTGCTGCGAGGGCTCTCTCAGCCCCATCCACCTCACAGGGTGTCTGTTGTGGGGGGAGAAGTTATAGGAGACGGTAAGCTGCTGAGTTTCTGATTCAGGGAGAAGGGAGGGGTATAAATCTGCAATTCTTCTTCTTCTACCTGGGCCCAAGTCTCCTGTCCTTCCCCAGCCTCGAACAAAACTTCTGTCCAGGGTTTCTGTTCTCTGCTCTGCCCTGCTGCCCCCCTCCTCAGATCACCTTCCTTCCTTCCTTCCTTCCTTCCTTCCTTCCTTCCTTCCTTCCTTCCTTCCTTCCTTCCTTCCTTCCTTCCTTCCTTCCTTCCTTCCTTCCTTCCTTCCTTCCTTCCTTCCTTCCTTCCTTCCTCTAACCCACCAATGTATTCGTGCCTCAACAGCAGGTGACAAATAGGATTTTTCCACTTGCGTGATCAACACGGCATGATTGTGCAATTGAAAATGCAAACCGGAATGCGGCTCATCGGCGCGCCCACCGGGGCTGCCAACAATGCCGCTCTTTTGCTATTTATCTAGGCGATGGGTGAGTTAATTGTCCGGCAAAAAAAATTTTTTTCTTAAGAAAAAGAAAAGCTCCCTGAAGCTACCTTTCCCCACTGAGAGAGGAAACAGAGATTTCTCAATGGACAGAAAGGTGAGCTCTCAGCTCTGTCGAGAGACAATACAAAGGGGCAAGAGGGGCCCTGGCTCAGTGGTTAAAGCAGCTGCCTGGTGTGCAGAAGGTCCCAGGTTCAATCCCCGGCATCTCCAATAAAGATCAGGTGAAGTAAAAGACCTCAGCTTGTGACCCTGGAGAGCTGACCTTGATGGACCAGTGGGGTAATTCGGTATAAAGAAGCTTTAGAAGAAGAAGAAGAGGACCATAGATTTATACCCCCCCCCCCTCTCTGAATCAGAGTCTCAGAGTGGCTCACAATCTCCTTTATCTTCTCCCCCCACAACAGACACCCTGTGAGATGGGGGCAGATTTATACCCCGCCCTTCTCCCTGAATCAGAGACTCAGAGTAGCTCACAATCTCCTTTATCTTCTCCCCCCACAACAGACACCCTGTGGGATGGGTGGGGCTGAGAGAGCTCTCCCAGAAGCTGCCCTTTCAAGGACAACTCTTGTGAGAGCTATGGCTAACCCAAGGCCATTCCAGCAGCTGCAAGTGGAGGAGTGGGGAATCAAACCCGGTTCTCCCAGACGAGAGAGCTATGGCTGGCCCAAGGCCATTCCAGCAGGTGCAAGCGGAGGAGTGGGGAATCAAACCTGGTTCTCCCAGAGAAGAGTCCGTGCACTTAACCGCTACACCAAACTGGTTGTTCATGATGGGAAGGGGCTGTGGGGCTCAGTGGCAGAGCATCTCTTTGGTATGCAGGTAGGTTCCAGGTCCAATCCCTGGTCTCTCCAGTTAAAAGGACCAGATGATGTTGAAAGACCTCTGCCGGAGATGCTGGAGAAACGCTGCCGGTCTGAAACTGACCTTGATGAACCAAATGTTTGATTTGGTATAAGGCAGCTTCATGTGTGTTCATGATGGGGAGGGGCTGTGGCTCGGCATGCAGAAGGTCCCAGGTTCAATCCCTGGCATCTCCAGTTAAAAGGACCAGGCAGGAGGTGATGGGAAAGACCTCAGCCTGAGACCCTGGAGAGCTGCTGAAAGTCTAAGTAGGCAATACCACTCATGATGGACCAGTGGCCTGACTCAGTATAAAGCAGATTAATGTATAAGGCAGATTCAAAAGCACATCCCATTTTAGCATTGGGGGGAGGGGAGTATTGGATGAAACACTCCTTCCTTCTCTCCTTCCTTCCTCTTCCCCTCATTTCTTCCCTCCTTCCCTCCCTCTCTCCTTCCTTCCTTCCTCTTTTCCTCATTCCTTCCCTCCCTCCTTCCTTCCTTCCTTCCTTCCTTCCTTCCTTCCTTCCTTCCTTCCTTCCTTCCTTCCTTCCTTCCTTCCTTCCTCTCTGCCTCAATCCTTTCCTCCCTCCCTCCTCCCTTACTTCTTTCCTCTTCCCCTCATTCATATATGAACATATTAAGCTGCCTTCTACTGAATCAGACCGCCCTTGGTCCATCAAAGTCAGTATTTTCTACTCAGACTGGCAGCGGCTCTGAAGGTTCTCAAGCTGAGGTTTTTCATGCCTATTTGCCTTGACCCTTTTTTTCTTTCCTTCCTTCCCACCTCCTTCCCTCCTTCCCTCCTTCCTTCCTCTCTCCTTCCTCCTTTCCTTCCTGGAATGGAGGGAGGGAGGAAAATAGATAGGGGGAGAGAGGTGGAAAGAAAGCAACTTTAATTCTAAATGCATTCTTCAAGCTGCCAGCTGGTTTGGCTTAGAAAAGTGATGTCAAGAGACAGATGCCTCCTCCAAGCCAGCTGACGGAGTGGTGGGGGTTTCAAGAGTCACACAACATGCGTGAAAGAGCCACATGTCGCTTCCAAGTCACAGTTTGGCCACCCGTAGGTTAGAGCATCACACTAGGATCTGGGGGAGCCGGGTTTGAATTCCCACTCTGCAAAGGAAGCTACTTGGAAGGCTATGAAGACCCCCCCCTGCCCCGCTGTTACTTGGGAAAGGGAAATGACTGCAACATTTGGCCCCAAACTCCACAACATCTCAAGGCTCTCCGGGTATAGTTCAAAATTATTATTATTTTCGAGCAATTAAGACAAAGGGCAGAACTCACTCAGCTGCCCCCGGAGACAGGAAGACGGCTGGCGGAACGGAACCGTAAAGGTGTGTCAGTTTATTTTTCACCCAATTAACTCCGACGTGCCTTCTGAAATACCAGGCCGCGCTGGGAGTAACTCATACCTCCCCTTGATATATTTTGCAGTCCAGCTGCTGTTCCATAAACACATTTTATAGGCTATTAATAATCCGAGATCTAATAGAGATTTTCCTGTAAAGAGCTGACCTGCAATTAAACTGTGTTTAAAGGCTCCGTTCCCCAGGGAGCTCTTGGGAAAGAAACAGTTGCATCCCAAGTGTTTATCTTTTTTGGCAAGTTGGTGAGAGGAAATGCTGGATAGTTTAATAGAACCCCTCCCCCCCCCCCCCCGAGCCCTCCTGCATATCTGCCAACCTGCATGAGACACCTGGAGATTTCCCCCTTTCCCTTCTTTCATCTATTTCCTTCCTTCCTTCCTTCCTTCCTGTTTGGTGTAGTGGATAAGTGTGCGGACTCTTATCTGGGCGAACCGGGTTTGACTCCCTACTCCTCCACTTGCAGTTGCTGGAATGGCCTTGGGTCAGCCATAGCTCTCGCATAGCTGTCCTTGAAAAGGCAGCTTCTGGGAGAGCTCTCTCAGCCCCACCCACTTCACGGGGTGTCTGTTGTGGGGGGAAGAAGATAAAGGAGATTGCGAGACACTCTGAGATTCAGAGTGGAGGGTGGAATATAAATCCAATTTCTTCTGGCTATCCCCAGTAGGGGTTTCATGGCAAGTGGTTAAGCAGAGGTGGTTTGCCATTGTTTTCTTCTGCCAGGTCTTCCTTGGTGGTCTCCCATTCAAGTACTGACCCAGCTTAGCTTCCAAGATCTTCAAGACTGGACCATACAATAGCGTCCCACATCCCAATCAGTTTTTTTAGCAACATGATATCATCACTCTCACTATACCGCCCCTGATTGGTTAGGACCAGTCTCTGACTGCTTAGTATCAGTTCTTGATTGGCTAGAATCACTTCCTAATTAGCTAGTAAAAATTTAAAATCATGTCTGAGAAACAGCCCAAAGCAAGGGAGGGGAACAGAAGAAGATTGCAGATTTATACCCTGGCCCTTCTCTCTGAATCAGTCTCAGAGCGGCTTACAATCTCCTCTATCTTCTCCCCCCACAACAGACACCCTGTGAGGTGATTGGGGCTGAGAGAGCTCTAACAGAAGCTGCCCTTTCAAGGACAACTCCTATGAGAGCTATGGCTGACCCAAGGCCACTCCAGCAGCTGCAAGCGGAGGAATGGGGAATCAAACCTGGTTCTCCCAGAAAAGAGTCCGCACACTTAACCACTACACCAAACTGGTTGTGGGCAGGGGGTTCCCCAATTTGGAGGCCCTCCTCCCGCTTCAGGGTCATCAGAAAGCGGGGAGGGAGGAAGGAGGGAGAGGAATATCTCCTGGGCACTCCATTATTCCCTATGGGAATTGGTATAATGGAGAATTGATCCATGAGGCTCTAGGGAGCTGTTTTTTTTTTTTAGATAGAAGCACCAAATCTGCAGCGTAGCATCCGATGCCTCTCCCCAAAACACCCTCCAAGTTTCAAAAAGATTGGACCAGGGGGTCCAATTCTATGACCCCCCAAAGAAGGTGCCCCTATCCTTCATTGTTTCCAATGGAGGGGAGGCATCGAAAAGGTGTGAGGTCTCTTGAAATGCGATGGCCCTTGGGAGTTCAGTTATGCTTGTCACACCCTGGCTCTGCCCCAATGTCTCCTGGCTCCACCCCCAAAGTCCCCAGATATTTCTTCAAGTGGACCTGCCCACCCTCGATATTGTTGGATGTGAACAGTTTTGGCAAAAAAAAATGAAACAATTCCTCCCCCCTCCCCAATGGGTTTTTGCCCCCAAACCCCAATCCTTCTTTTGCCTTAACATTTTCGCCGGCAATAAATCCAACTCCATCTAGGGGTTGCCAGGTCCAATTCAAGAAATATCTGGGGACTTTGGGGGTGGAGCCAGGAGACATTAGGGGTGGAGCCAAGATCAAGGCTGTGACAAGCATAATTGAACTCCAAAGGGAGTTCTGGCCATCACATTTAAAGGGACGGCACACCTTTTCAATTCCTTCCTTCCATAGGAAATCATGAAGGATAGGGGCACCTTCTTTGGGGGCTCATAGAATTGGACCCCCTGGTCCAATCATTTGAAACTTGGAGGATATTTTGGGGAGAGGTGCTAGATGCTATACTGAAAATTTGGTGCTTCTACCCCAAAAAACAGCCCCCGCAGAGCCCCAGATACCCATGGATCAATTCTCCATGATTTTCTATGGGAATAAATCTCCATAGGGAATAACAGAGTTCCCAGCAGACATTTTCCTCCCCTCCCCCCCGCTTTCTGATGACCCTGAAGCGGGGGGAGGGCCTCAAAACTGGGGGATCCCCTGCCCCCACCTGGGGATTGGCAACCCTAACTTCATCCCGGATTCGAAGAAGGCCTGCGATCTGCTGGTGGCCCCGCGTAATTCCTAACGGCAAAACCACTATTTGGTTTGATTTTATGTCGTTAATTTGCTTAGCTCACGCAACATTTGACTTCAATTAGTCCACTTCTGAACAAACTAATCAGCCTACTTAAGCTAATTGGAGTTGCAGATAAATGAAGCGGATAGAGGGGGGAGGGAAAGGTGAAGTTCCAACTGAAGGCTTCCAAAATTTTAAAAACCGGAAGGGGGCCAGGTTCCAAATTTGCCTCTTTTTTTTGTCAGAGAAAAAAATATCACTCGACATGATGGGAAACATACAGCTTAGAATCGCAGAGCTGGAAGAGAGCCAGTTTGGTGTAGTGGTTAAGTGTGCGGACTCTCCTCTGGGAGAACCGGGTTTGATTCCCCGCTCCTCCGCTTTTAAAGGTTAAAAGAAGATTCAACAGATATGTGGCTTGTCCATCACGCTGGGGGGCCGAGGCAGGTCATAGGGTTGCCGATTTCACATTTGGAGGGGTTTCTGGAGATCTGGGGGTGGTAATAATAATAATAATAATAAGTTTTTTTATTTCTACCCCGCCCTCCCCGCCGAAGCAGGCTCAGGGCGGCTTACAAGGCATGATATAAGATATCATGGTATAACAATAAAACAAAACAATACAGTCAATAAACAGAACAATATAAATTATACAATATGTCAGTTAACATTAAAATCATTAATCTAAAACAGTATAAAGGTGCTACCGTCGCAGTATTTACAAGATGGCTTGATGATAATTCCAGGTTTATCTTTAGGCTTCCCAACCCTCCCGCCCTGGCGGGGGGACCCCCAAATTTTCAGCCTCCTCCCCCTCTCTTAAAAATCTGGGGGCGGGGGAAGAGAGAACATACCTGTAGGCATCATGTTGTTTTACAACTTGGGATCTGTTTTTAAAATGTGTCCCTTTAAGGCTGCACAGGAAACAGGAAACAGGAACGGCCCCTCCCTTTCTTTTCCTGTGCAGCTTGCTTTCGTTTTCACAGCGAGCAAATTCTGCTGGAAGAAGACCAAGTACGGTAAGTATTTGTGTGTGTGTGTGAGAGAGAGGGAGGGGGCAGGGAGGGGGGGATTCCCTGGTATGGAGCCCCCCCTTAGAAAGCATGGGGGGGAGGGAAATGTCTACTAGGCACTCTATTATTCCCTATGGAGAACGATTCCCATAGAGAATAATAGGGAATTGATCCATGGGTATTGGGGGCTCTGGGGGGCTATTTTTTGAGGTAGAGGCACCAGATTTTTCAGTATAGCAGCTAGTGCCTCTCCCCAAAATACCCCCCAAGTTTCAAAAATATTGGACCAGAGGGTCCAATTCTATGAGCCCCAAAAGATGGTGCCCCTATCCTTAATTATTTCCTATGGAAGAAAGGCACTTAAAAAGGCGTGCTGTCCCTTTAAATGTGATGGCCAGAACTCCCTTGGAGTTCAATTATGCTTGTCACATCCTTGTTCCTGGCTCCACCCCCAAAGTCTCCTGGCTCCGCCCCCCAAAGTCCCCAGATTTTTCTTTAATTGGACTTGGCAACCCTATTTATCTTAAAAGGCTAGTTGGAAGAGGGCGGTTTTGCAAGCCCTACGGAATTAGTTAAGATCCCGTAGGGGGCCCGCACCTCTTCCGGTAGCTGATTCCACCATCGGGGTGCCTTTATAGAGAAGGCCTGCTCCCTGGTTGTTTTTAATTTGGCCTCCTTGGGCCCAGGGGTTTCCAAGAGATTTTGTGAGCTGGAATGCAGTGCTCTCTGGGGAACATCTGGAGAGAGGCGGTCCCTAAGGTAGGCAGGTCCTTGGCCATATAGGGCTTTAAAGGTGATAACCAGCAGACCCTGAGGAGGGGTGTTTCTGGAGGGGAGGGACCTTCAGAGGTTAGAATCCCACCCAGCTGACCCTCCAAAGCAGCCATTTCCTCTAGGGATAATCAAAACAACCGGAACCGGTATAATTAATGGACTTTGTGAGAAAACCACCGGAAACAATGTAACCTTACGTTTCGTAAACCGTGTATAAATATATTTAGTGCAAACTGAATAAAGCAAAAAATTATGGAACACGGAGTGTACAATACATGAAATGTCCCCGCGAAGTCTTTCAACAGCCTTATGGAATGGCTTCTTCAGATAGACACAAGCATGGGTAAGCCCTTTTTATCTCAGCATTCCACTCCTAACGGTGCGGAGAGAGTAAGGAAGGAACGGCTTATTGCAGAACTCCTCACAGTTTCAATAGTCAACTTCGTCAGCTCCTCCCGACATTACTCAGAGCCTCAGCTCAATTTCTTTCACATGGATTAACACATACTCCCATCAGCTGCTGATATTTCCGGTGTTGATTGTATTGTTTCGCATTTTCCCCCAGCAGCAGCTGATGACAGCATGCGCTAATTCATGTTAAAGAAATTGAGCTGAGGCTCCGAGTAACATCGGGAGAAGGAGGCTGACGAAGTTGACTATTGAAACCGTGAGGAGTCCTGCAATAAGCCGTTCCTTCCTTGCTCTCTTCGCACTGTTAAGAGTGGAATGCTGAGATAAAAAGTGCTAACCCATGCTTGTGTCTATCTGAAGAAGCCATTCTGTAAGGCTGTTGAAAGACTTTGTGGGGACATATCATGTATTGTACACTCAGTGTTCTGTAATTTTGTCTTTTGTTCGGTTTGCACTGAATATATTTATACACGGTTTGCGTGAAGGTTACATTGTTTCCGATGGTTTTCTCAGAAAGTCCATTTCCTCCTGATCTCTGCAATCCGGGGATCACTTAGGGTTGCCAGCCTCCAGGTGGGGCCTGGAGATCTCCCGCTTTTACAATGGATCTCCAGCTGGCAGAGATCAGCTCCCCTGGGGAAAATGTGGAACAATACAATCAACACCAGAAATATACATTATCACACCAAAGTGTGTACAAACATATTTTAGTGACAAAGACTTAACAGCATTTCAACATACAGGAATGCTTCCAGAATATTAGCTGGTTACAACATAGGGCTGCCAATCCCCAGGTGGGGGCAGGGGATCCCCCAATTTGGATGCCCTCCCCCCCGCTTCAGGATCATCAGAAAGTGGGGGGAGGGGAGGGAAATGTCTGCTGGGTACTCCATTATTCCCTATGGAAACCAATTCCATTGATGGAAAATTGATCCATAGGTATCTGGGGCTTGGAGGGGGCTGTTTTTTTAGTTAGAGGCACCAAATTTTCAGCATAGCATTTGATGACTCTCCTCAAAGCACCCTCCAAGTTACAAAAAGATTATACTGGACGGTCCAATTCTATGAACCCCCAAAGAAGGTGCCCCTATCCATTATTCCAAACGGTGGGAAGGCATTAAAAGGAGCGTGGTCCCTTTAAATGTGATGGCCAGAACTCCCTTCAGAGTTCAATCATGCTTGTCATGACCTTGCTCCTGGTTTCACCTCCCAAAGTCTCCTGGCTCCACCCCCAAAGTCCCCAGATATTTCTTGAATCAGACTTGGCAACCCTTTTACAAAACACGACGGAAGAAGTCTAACAGTGAAAGAGTCCACACAACTCCATACATGGCACAAACCCCATTTCCTGTACACGTCTCTGTCCTGTTGTCTTGCCTTCCATGCTGCTACCAAGGAATAAAAAAAAAAATTCCACGGGGGTGAGAGAAAAGGGACCGTACTTTTAGGTCAAATTACGGTTTCATTTCTTGTCCCTTCATCAGCCTGATTTCTCCACAACCATCATTCCACAGAGCCACAGAGAAATACTT
The DNA here is from genome assembly GCF_032191835.1 of Heteronotia binoei. Taxonomy (NCBI): domain Eukaryota; kingdom Metazoa; phylum Chordata; class Lepidosauria; order Squamata; family Gekkonidae; genus Heteronotia; species Heteronotia binoei. Next base: position 139,628,924 of record NC_083228.1, on the reverse strand, counting down.
TTGCTTTTGGATCAACGCATTTCTTTTTTGCTCTGCACCCGGCCCTGGAGAAAATGGCTGCTTGGAAGGGTGGACGCTACGACATTGGACCCTGGTGAGGCCCCTCCCCTCCCCAAAACCCCACCCTCTCCTGGATCAACCCCCAAGGTCTCCAGCAATACTCCTGCTAAGGCCTGGAATCTTGTGAGCAAAAATTCTACTTTGTGAGCTACTGGCCTTGAAGTTGTGAGCTACTGTATCAATTAGTTTGCTCTGGGGGCCATTTATCCTGAGTGAAGGCAAGAATGGGTGAGCCGGGGGCTAAAAAACTGCAAGCTGGCTCACACTCACTCAGCTTAGTGGGAACACTGGTCTCCAGGTATTTTCCAAGACAGACCCAGAAGCCCTAGGATCACTTGTCATTTTGAGAGGTCTCCAGGCCTCACCTGGACGGTAGTTACCCTAGGGCAAGAGATGGGGATGCCATGGCTTTTGTACCCCTTCTGTAAGCTCCCCCCCAGAACAGCTGGTCAGCCTCTGCGGGGCTGTGATCACCCGCGCTAAATAATGCCCTTTCAATCCGCTTTCAAAGCACTTTACTGTACGAACTGGCAAAACCCAGTCTGAATGTGCATTGGAAGTGGATGGAAACGGTGTTATTTTTCATGTATGATCCTAGCCCTGGAGTCTGCCATCAGACACACACACTCTAAATCAGGGGTGTCAAACATGCGGCCCAGGGACCCAATCAGGCCCCTGGAGGGCTCCTATCAGGCCCCAAGCAGCTGGCTCTTATCTGCTTCCTTCTCCCTTTCTCTTGCTTCCTTCTGCATCTCAACTTGATCTGCAAGGCTTGCTCAATCACACAGGAGCTACAGAGCAAAACCTTGATTTTTGAGAGCCGGTTTGGTGTAGTGGTTAAGTGCATGGACTCTTATCAGAGAGAACCGGGTTTGATTCCCCACTCCTCCACTTGCACCTCCTGGCATGGCCTTGGGTCAGCCATAGCTCTGGCAGAGGTTGTCCTTGAAAGGGCAGCAGCTGTGAGAGTCCTCTCAGCCCCACCCACCTCACAGGGTGTCTGTTGTGGGGGAGGGCAATAAAAGAGATTGTGAGCCGCTCTGAGACTCTTCGGAGTGGACGGCAGGATAAATCCAATATCTTCTTCGATTTTCTCCATTGGTTGAGGCTCCTCCCCCTCATGGTCCCCTGGAGAGGGAAGGAAAGAGTCAGAACGTCCTTTGCCCAGTTCCCTGATTCCCATGGGAGAAATACAAAAGAAAGCACCTTTAAGACCAACAAGTGCTAATGTTTTAAGCATGTTCTATTTAAAGGTTTTTAAAGTCTCATTTATGTCAGATCAGGCCCTCATAACAAATGAGTTCGACACCCCTGCTCTACATAAGGCACTTTCAATCCACTACCAATGCCATTTCCAACTGGGATTTTGCCAGTTCACACAGTAAAATCGAGTTGGAAAGTGCATTAAAAAGGGGATCGCAAGTGCATTATTTAACGCGCGCGATCACAGCCTGGGTAGCAGGATGCTGGACTAGATGGACGGTTCTATTGCCCGGGTGCATTCGATATTAGAGCCTCTCCAACATTTCACCCATGAAAACGCAGCCGCCCGGCTCTGTTTCTCCAGCCCTGTTTGGAAAGGTCACTGCCTGATCCTTCCTCCCCATTATACCTCGCTAAAGGCTCTGTTCTGCCTTGTCTAGGTTTGATTCATTGCTCTACCGTGGCCTGTCTGCTCCTTCATTGCTTTAAAAGCCAAGCTGATGCTTCTTCTTCTTCTTCTTTGGGTGAAAGACAGGTCGCAAGCCCAGCGGATGACCCCAAGTTCAAAATCTACTTTGGTTTATGCAAAGTTTGAGTCCAGTGGCACTCAGGGACCAACAAAATTTGATCCTCTCGTGTGCGTGCACACTTGTCCGTGAAAGCTTATATTCCACCCCCCCCAAAAGGACCCCAGCATGGTATTATGATAGGGGTGTTAAACATGTGGCCCAGGGGCCGAATCAGGCCCATGGAGGGCTCCTATCAGGCCCCCGAGCAACTGGCTGTCATCTGCTTCCTTCTCCCTCTCTCTTGCTTCCTCCCGCATCACGGCTTGCTTTGCCAAGCTTGCGCGATCACACAGGAGCTACGGAGCAAAGCCTCTGTTTTCTCCATTGGCTGAGGCTCCTCCCTTGGGGAGGAAGGGGGGAGGGATAGCTTGCTCTGCCAGGCTCTCTCAATCACACAGCAGAGCTACTGAGCCCAAGCCTCTCTCCCTTCTGTTGGCTGAGGCTCCTCCCCTCCATTCCTCCTCTCCTCCCTTCCTCCTCACGAATGAGTTCAACACCCCTGACATAGATGGTCACTCTCCAAAGCAGCTGTTTTTATCCAGGGGAACTGTTCTCTGAAGCCTGGAAATCAGTTGCAATTCCAGGAGATCTCCAGGCTGCACCTGGAGGTTGGCAACCCTAGCTCTGAGGAAGTTTATTGTGTCGATCTGCTGTTCGTTGGAAGGCGCAAGCGTCGCCCTGTCCCTGACAGAGGTATGACCTGCACACAGGGTTGCCAAGTCCAATTCAAGAAATCTCTGGGAACTTTGGGGGTGGAGCCAGGAGAATTTGGGGGTGGAGCCAGGAGCAAGAGTGTGGCAAGCATGGCTGAACTCCAAAGGGAGTTCTGGCCATCACATTTCAAGGAGCCGCACACCTTTTCAGTGCCTTCCCTCTGTTCGAAATAATGATGGGTAGGGGCACCTTCTTTCGGGGCTCATAGAACCGGACCCCCTGGTTCACTCATTTTGAAATTGGGAGGGTGTTTTCAGGAGAGGCACTGGATGCTGTGCTGCAAATTCGGTGCCTCTGCCTCAAAACACACACTCCCCCAAGCCCCGGATACCCACAGATCAACTCTCCATTATACCCTATGGGAATTGGTCTCCATAGGGAACAATGGAGTGCCCAGCAGACATTTCCTCCCCCCACCCCGCTTTCTGATGACCCTGAGATGGGGGGAGGGCCTCCAAACAGGGATCGCCTACCTCCACCTGGGGATTAGGCAAAACAGGAAAAACACTGCGCACCAAATGTTGCAACGTAAGTGCGAAAGCACTCTTTTACTCAAAAACTTTATCACTGTCTTTCTTTCTTTCTTTCTTTCTTTCTTTCTTTCTTTCTTTCTTTCTTTCTTTCTTTCTTTCTTTCTTTCTTTCTTTCTTTCTTTCTTTCTTTCTTTCTTTTCTTTCTTTCTTTCTTTCTCTCTCTCTTTCTCTCTCTCTTTCTTTCTTTCTTTCTTTCTTTCTTTCTTTCTTTCTTTCTTTCTTTCTCTTCTTTCTTTCTCTCTCTCTTTCTCTCTCTCTCTCTTTCTTTCTTTCTTTCTTTCTTTCTTCTTTCTTTCTTTCTTTCTTTTCTTTCTTTCTTTCTTTCTTTACATTTATATCCCGCCCTCTCCGCAAGCGGACTCAGGGTGGCTTACAATATCATAAAAACAATCAATTCCATAAAACATATAAAACCATAATACACTTATCAGTTTAAACTATTTGCACTGTCTCAATCCAGTCTGGCGGTATTGGGTTCTGACTATGATCGCCAGCTTCTGTAGGATGTCCGGTGGCAGCCCATTTTCAGTCAACCAGAAAAGCCTGTCTAAACAGTTCGGACTTACAGGCCCTGCGGAACGCCGACAAATCCCGCAGGGCCCTTATAGCTTCTGGGAGGGTGTTCCAAAGTTCTGGTGCTGCCACCGAGAAAGCCCTAGATCTTGTTGTGCATAGCCTGGCTTCTTTTGGGCCAGGGGCAGACAGCAGATTTTTTGTCCCTGATCGCAGTGCTCTCTGGGGGATATATGGGGAAAGGCGGTCCCGTAGATAGGCAGGTCCCTGACCATAAAGGGCTTTAAAGGTTAGTACCAACACCTTTGAAGGACATTCTTCAATGTCCTTTAAAGCAAATAAACAGCCCTTAGTAGAAACTCAAACGTCAAATGTTGCCAGGTGTGAAAAACTGCTCTCTTCTTGTCTTTCTGTTGAGAGACGCAGATAGCTCAGAGTAATTCAACAGGGGGAGTCGCAGCGACATGTCCTAGGTTCAAATTCGTGTTTCCTTTACACTTCCTCTGGCTGCTATTTTGACAATCCGGAACCCGTGCTTAGGCAGCAGCTCACAACCATATCTTATCAGTACGTATGAACGGTTCACGAACCGTTGCTACTACATCTGTTGAATTACTGTTCCAAGAGGAACAGCCAAAGGGATGGAACAAGAAAGGTTGAAACGCTTGGGACTCTTTAGCTTGGAGAAACGTCGACTGCGGGGTGACATGATAGAGGTTTACAAGACAATGCATGGGATGGAGAAAGTAGAGAAAGAAGTCCTTTTCTCCCTTTCTCACAATACAAGAACTCGTGGGCATTCGATGAAATTGCTGAGCAGACAGGTTAAAAAGGATAAAAGGAAGTACTTCTTCACACAAAGGGTGATTAACATGTGGAATTCACTGCCACAGGAGGTGGTGGCGGCCACAAGCATAGCCACCTTCAAGAGGGGCTTAGATAAAAATATGGAGCAGAGGTCCATCAGTGGCTATTAGCCACAGTGTGTGTGTGTGTGTGTGTGTGTATGTGTGTATATATATATATATATAATTTTTTTTTGGGCCACTGTGTGACAGAGTGTTGAACTGGAAGGGCCATTGGCCTAATGCAACATGGCTTCTCTTACGTTCTTATGCCTGGGGCAGTGATGCTCTGTATTCTTGGTGCTTGAGGGGAAAACAGTGGGAGGGCTTCTAGTGTCCTGGCCCTGCTGGTGGACCTCCTGATGGCACCTGGGTTTGGACCCCTGTGTGACACAGAATGTTGGACTGGATGGGCCACTGGCCTGATCCAACATGGCTTCTCTTATGTTCTTATGTGACACAGAGTGTTGGACTGGATGGGCCACTGGCCTGATCCAACATGGCTTCTCTTATGTGACACAGAGTGCTGGACTGGATGGGCCACTGGCCTGATCCAACATGGCTTCTCTTATGTTCTTATGTGACACAGAGTGTTGGACTGGATGGGCCACTGGCCTGATCCAACATGGCTTCTCTTATGTTCTTATGTGACACAGGGTGTTGGACTAGGTGGGCCATTGGCCTGATCCAACATGGCTTCTCTTATGTGACACAGAGTGCTGGACTGGATGGGCTACTGGCCTGATCCAACAAGGCTTCTCTTATGTTCTTATGTGACACAGAGTGTTGGACTGGATGGGCCATTGGCCTGATCCAACATGGCATCTCTTATGTTCTTATGTGACACAGAGTATTGGACTGGATGGGCCACTGGCCTGATCCAACATGGCTTCTCTTATGTTCTAATGTGACACAGAGTACTGGACTGGATGGGCCACTGGCCTGATCCAACATGGCTTGTCTTATGTTCTTATGTGACACAGAGTGTTGGACTGGATGGGCTACTGGCCTGATCCAACAAGGCTTCTCTTATGTTCTTATGTGACACAGAGTGTTGGACTGGATGGGCCACTGGCCTGATCCAACATGGCATCTCTTATGTTCTTATGTGACACAGAGTGTTGGACTAGGTGGGCCATTGGCCTGATCCAACATGGCTTCTCTTATGTTCTTATGTGACACAGAGTGCTGGACTGGATGGGCCACTGGCCTGATCCAACATGGCTTCTCTTATGTTCTTATGTGACACAGAGTGTTGGACTGGATGGGCCACTGGCCTGATCCAACATGGCTTCTCTTATGTTCTTATGTGACACAGGGTGTTGGACTAGGTGGGCCATTGGCCTGATCCAACATGGCTTCTCTTATGTGACACAGAGTGCTGGACTGGATGGGCTACTGGCCTGATCCAACAAGGCTTCTCTTATGTTCTTATGTGACACAGAGTGTTGGACTGGATGGGCCATTGGCCTGATCCAACATGGCATCTCTTATGTTCTTATGTGACACAGAGTATTGGACTGGATGGGCCACTGGCCTGATCCAACATGGCTTCTCTTATGTTCTAATGTGACACAGAGTACTGGACTGGATGGGCCACTGGCCTGATCCAACATGGCTTGTCTTATGTTCTTATGTGACACAGAGTGTTGGACTGGATGGGCTACTGGCCTGATCCAACAAGGCTTCTCTTATGTTCTTATGTGACACAGAGTGTTGGACTGGATGGGCCACTGGCCTGATCCAACATGGCATCTCTTATGTTCTTATGTGACACAGAGTGTTGGACTAGGTGGGCCATTGGCCTGATCCAACATGGCTTCTCTTATGTTCTTATGTGACACAGAGTGCTGGACTGGATGGGCCATTGGCCTGATCCAACATGGCTTCTCTTATGTTCTTATGTGACACAGAGTGTTGGACTGGATGGGCCACTGGCCTGATCCAACATGGCATCTCTTATGTTCTTATGTGACACAGAGTGTTGGACTAGGTGGGCCATTGGCCTGATCCAACATGGCTTCTCTTATGTTCTTATGTGACACAGAGTGCTGGACTGGATGGGCCATTGGCCTGATCCAACATGGCTTCTCTTATGTTCTTATGTGACACAGAGTGCTGGACTGGACGGGCCATTGGCCTGATCCAACATGGCTTCTCTTATGTTCTTATCTCTCAGCAGAAAGACAAGAAGACAGCAGATTTTCACATCTGGCGACATTTAAAGTTTGCGTTTGAACTATTTTTTTTGCTTTAAGGGACATTGAAGAACGACAGTGATGAAGTGGTTGAGTAAAAGAGTGCTTTCGCACTTACATTGCAACATTCGGTGCGCGGTGTTCTTCTTGTTTTGCCTAATCCCCAGGTGGGGGCAGGCCAACCCTGCTTTGGAGACCCTCCCCCTGCGTTAGGGTCATCAGAAAGCAGGGGGGAGGGGGAGGAAATGTCTGCTGGGCACTGCATTGTTCCCTATGGAGACTGATTCCCATAGGGTATAATGGAGAGTTGATCTGTGGGCACCTGGGGCTCGGGGGAGTGTGTTTTTTGAGGTAGAGGCACCAAATTTGCAGCACAGCATCCAGTGCCTCTCCTCAAAACACCCACCGAGTTTCAAAAAGATTGAACTGGGGGGTCCAATTCTATGAGCCCCAGAATAAGGTGCCCCTATCCTTCATTATTTCAAACGGAGAGAAGGCATTGAAAAGTGTTTTTCTTGCTTTGCCTAAACACCGCACTGCAAGTTTCCTTATTCATCTCCCACCTGGGGATCAGCAACCCTACCTGCGCAACAGGCTGGACACCAGGACATATTCAGCATCTCTAGTCAGCATATGGAAACAGACCTCTCAAATAGAACCCCCCTCCCCGCCCCGCACCAAGTAGAGTATTGGATTTCCCCACCCTCACCCCTTTGGATGCTGCTGCTTAATCAGTTGTTATTATTACAATAACCACTTGAGGCTGGAGAGGAGCACTCCACCGATGCGCTCTCTCAATCACGCCACCCTCAGCCGAAAGCCGAGAGCGGCCAAGGAGCTCCAGTTCAGCTCAGATGCCGCATCCACCCACGCTCCACGTGAACCAAACTAACTCTTTGCGATCCCATGGGCCACATCACACCAGGCCCTTCTATATTGCACCGACCTCCGAAGTTCACACAAATTCATGTTCGTTGCATCGATAACGCTGTCCAACCATCTCCTCCTCTGCCGTCCCCTTCTTTGAAGATATTGGAAGATATTGGATTTATATCCCGCCCTATACTCTGAATCTCAGAGTCTCAGAGCAGCTCACAGTCTGCTCTACCTTCCCCCCCACCAACAGACACCCCGTGAGGTAGGTGGGGCTGAGAGAGCTCTCCCAGAAGCTGTCCTTTCAAGGACAGCTCTGCGAGAGCTATGGCTCACCCAAGGTTGTATCAACAGAAGTATAGTGTCCAGATCACGTGATGTGATAGTATCGCTTTGCTCTGCTCTGGTAAGACCTCACCTGGAGTATTGTGTTCAGTTTTGGGCACCACATCTTAAGAAGGATATAGACAAGTTGGAACGGGTCCAGAGTAGGTTGACGAAGATGGTGAGGGGTCTGGAGACCAAGTCCTATGAGGAAAGGTTGAAGGAGCTGGGCATGTTTAGCCTGGAGAGGAAGCGGCTGAGAGGTAATATGATCACACTCTTCAAATACTTGAAGGGCTGTCATCTAGAGAGGATGGTGTGGAATTGTTTTCTGTGGCCCCGAAGGTAGCACCAGAACCAATGGGTTGAAATTAAATCAAAAGAGTTTCCAGCTCAACATTAGTAAGAACTTCCTGACCGTTAGAGCGGTTCCTCAGTGGAACAGGCTTCCTTGGGAGGTGGTGGGCTCTCCTTCCTTGGAGGTTTTTCAACAGAAGCTAGATGGCCATCTGACAGCAATGAAGATCCTGTGAATTTGGGGGGAGGTGTTTGTGGGTTTCTTGCATTGTGCAGGGATTGGACTAGATGACCCTGGAGGTCCCTTCCAACTCTAGGATTCGATGATTCTAATGCCATTCCAGCAGTTGCAAGTGGAGGAGTGGGGAATCAAACTCAGTTCTCCCAGATAAGAGTCCGTGCACTTCAATACTACACCAATCTGGCTGTACTGAATCTGCCTTCTATGAATCAGACCCTCAAAGGTCCATCAAAGTCAATATTGTCTACTCAGACTGGCAGAGGCTCTCCAGGGTCTCAAGCTGAGGTTTTTCACGCCTATTTGCCTGGACCCTTTTTAGTTGGGGATGCCGGGGATTGAACCTGGGACCTTCTGCTTACCAAGCAAGATGCTCTACCACTGAGCCACTCTCCCTCCCCAACATGGAGCTGCTGGATGCTGAATCCAGAGTCCATTAAGGTCTGGATTGTCCTCTCAGACTGGCTGTGGCTGCCCCTGCGGCCACCATAGAGTTTTGTGTAGAGCCAGTTTGGTGTAGTGGTTAAGTGTGTAGACTCTTATCTCGGAGAACCAGGTTTGATTCCCCACTCCTCCACTTGCACCTGCTGGAATGGCCTTGGGTCAGCCGTAGCTCTGACAGAGGTTATCCTTGAAAGGGCAGCTGCTGTGAGAGCCCTCTGCAGCCCCACCCACCTCACAGGGTGTCCGTTGTGGGGGAGGAAGGTAAAGGAGATTGTGAGCCGCTCTGAGACTCTTCGGAGTGGAGGGTGGGATATAAATCCAATATCTTCTTCTTCTCCTTCCTCCCAAATAGCTAGAGCGTTCGGGAAAACCATAGAGTTTTCCCGGAAGCTCCTAGAGTGGTTGGTGCATGACATCACCGGCGCAACGGTGTCTCTTGTGAGTGGCATCATCATGCCAGCAATGTCGGAAGGGGACCCTACCAGAAACTCCAGTTGTTGTTCAGTCGCACAGTTGAGTCCGTGGACCAAGTCACGCCAGGCCCTCCTGTCTTCCACCATCCTCCGAAGTTTGCTCAGATTCATGTTTGTTGCAGGGATAACACTGCCTAACCATCTCCTCCTTTGCCATACCCTTCTTTTTTTACCTTCGATCGTTCCCAGCATCAGGGTCTTCTCCGGTGAGGGTTCCCTTCTCATTGGGTGGCCAAAGTATTTGAGCTTCAGCATCTCACCATCCAGAAAACAGTCAGGGTTGATTTCCCTTGGAACTACTCTGTTGATCTTCTTGCGGTCCTAGGGACTCTCAAGAGGGGTCTTTTCCATCACTTTTGATCTGGTCCCTTTTAACTGTAGTGGCCCCGTGGCTCCGAGTGGTAAAGCTGCAGTACTGTGATCTGAACTCTCTGCTCACGACCTGAGTTCGATCCCAGCGAAAGCTGGATTCAGGTAGCCGGCCCAAGGTTAACTCAGCCTTCCGTCCTTCCGAGGTCGGTAAAATGAGAAGAAGAAGATATTGGATTTATATCCCGCCCTCCACTCCGACGAGTCACAGAGCGGCTCACAATCTCCTTTATCTTCCTCCCCCACAACAGACACCCTGTGAGGTAGATGAAGATATGGGATTTATATCCCGCCCTCCACTCTGAAGAGTCTCAGAGCGGCTCACAATCTCCTTTCCCCCCCCTCCCCCACAACAGACACCCTGTGAGGTGGGTGGGGCTGAGAGGACTCTCACAGCAGCTGCCCTTTCAAGGACAACCTCTGCCAGAGCTATGGCTGACCCAAGGCCATGCCAGCAGGTGCAAGTGGAGGAGTGGGGAATCAAACCCGGTTCTCCCAGATAAGAGTCCGCACACTTCACCACTAGTGTTGAATCAGCCTTCCGTCCTTCCGAGGTCGGTAAAATGAATACCCAGCTTGCTGGGGGGAAAGCGTAAAAGACTGGGGAAGGCGAGGGCAAACCACCCCATAAAAAGTCTGCCGTGAAAACGTTGTGAAAGCAACGTCACCCCAGAGTCAGAAACGACTGGTGCTTGCATAGGGGACCTTTCCTTTCCTTTCCCCTTTTAACTGGAGATGCCGGGGATTGAACCTGGGGCCTTCTGCATGCGGAGCGGACGCTCTGTCACTGACCCGCAGCCAAATGGAAAACAGACCCTTTAACTACCTGCAAGAGTTCCTGATGAACCAGCATCCCGGAAGCCTACACATACACACAAAGCTACGGAATCAAACCTTCCGTTTGGTATAGCGGTTAAGAGCAGCAAATCTGGAGAGCCGGGTTTGATTCTCCAGTTGTCTACGGGCAGCCAGCTGGGTGACCTTGCGCCAGTCAGAGCTTTCTCAGCCCCACCTACCTCACAGAGAAGGGCAGGATAGAAATCCAACTCCTCCTCCTCCTCCTTTGTCAGGCTCCTCTCTGCTGCCTGCGCTCGCATTCCCTTGCTCTTCCGACAGTGGGATTCTGGCTGATCCCATCACAATAACCGTCCCCCCTCCAGCATCTGTGGCACTTAAGAACTTGGCTTGCAAAGAGCTCTGCCGTTTTTTCTCGCTAATAATTTTCTGGGTCACCTTGCTGACTGGCGCGGTGTGCCCAGAACACACTCCCCCACCAAAGGACCGAGGCGGGAGCAGTTGCCAAGAGGGCTGCGATTATTCTTAGCCACCTGCCAAGAACATCCAGAGACGGGGAGAGCGTCGGGTTGGCGTGTGCGCCGAAATCAGCCCCGTCCGTGGAGCGGCTGCTGGGCTGGGAGAGATGCCCAGATTCTGCAAGGCGGGGCCTTTTTTCTTCTTCTTTTGGACAGGAATTCTACATTCTAAGATTTGGAAAGCAGGGACTTCTGCTTGGCGGTGACTTTTCTATGTCAGTCGACAGGCTTTAGGAAAGTTCAAGAGAGCCAGTTTGGTGCAGGGGTTAAGTGCACGAAACTCTTCTCTGGGAGAACCGGGTTTGATTCCCCACTCCTCCACTTGCACCTGCTGGAATGGCCTTAGAATCCTAGAGTTAGAAGAAGATGAAGAAGATATTGGATTTATATCCCGCCCTCCACTCTGAAGAGTCTCAGAGCGGCTCACAATCTCCTTTACCTTCCTCCCCCACAACAGACACCCTGTGAGGTGGGTGGGGCTGGAGAGGGCTCTCACAGCAACTGCCCTTTCAAGGACAACCTCTGCCAGAGCTATGGCTGACCCAAGGCCATGCTAGCAGGTGCAAGTGGAGGAGTGGGGAATAAAACCCGGTTCTCCCAGATAAGAGTCCGCACACTTAACCACTACACCAAACTGGCTCTCCAAGTTGGAGAGTTGGAAGGGACCTCCAGGGTCATCTAGTCCAACCCCCTGCACAATGCAGGAAACTCACCTCCCCCTAATTTCACAGGATCTTCATTGCTGTCAGATGGCCATCTAGCCTCTGTTGAAAAACCTCCAAGGAAGGAGAGCCCACCACCTCCCAAGGAAGCCTGTTCCACTGAGAAACCGCTGCAATGGTCAGGAAGTTCTTCTTAATGTTGAGCCGGAAACTCTTTTGATTTAATTCCAACCCATTGGTTCTGGTCCTGCCTTCTGGGGCCACAGGAAACAATTCCACACCCTCCTCTATACGACAGCCCTTCAAGGACTTGAAGACGGTGATCCTATCACCTCTCAGCTGCCTCCTCTCCAGGCTAAACTGGCCCAACTTCTTCAACCTTTCTTCATAGGACTTGGTCTCCAGACCCCTCACCATCTTCGTCACCCTCTTCTGGACCTTGGGTTAGCCATAGCTCACTCAGAGCTGTTCTCAAAAGGGCAGCTTCTGGGAGAGCTCTGTCAGCCTCACCCACCTCAGGTGTCTGTTGTGTGTGTGTGGCGGGGAAGGTAAAGGAGATTGTGACCGCTCTGAGATGCTGAGATTCAGAGTGCAGGGGGGATATAAATCCAATAGCCAATATCCAACTGGGGAAGCTTCTGCGGCAGAAAGCTTCACCCACTGAATCTCCGCCTGCCACCTCACTGCCAAGACCACAAAAAGAGGCAGCGAGCCACACTTGCCATCCATTCCCTATTACTCTTTCCTCTCCCAGCCTCACACAGATGTCATTGCTCAGGTGCAGAGGACCTCCTTTCCACACAAAATTCCCAGCAGCTTGCGGAATGCATTTAAAGTTGCTTTCTTTCCACCTCTCCCTCCGTCCTGCTGTCTATTTTCCTCCCTCCCTGTCTTGTAGCTCTCAAACGTCTGATGTTCCTGTCTTGTGGCTCTTGAACATCTGACATTTATTCTATGTGGCTCTTACGTAAGAACATAAGAGCAGCCATGTTGGATCAGGCCAATGGCCCATCCAGTCCAACACTCTGTCACACAATGGCCAAATAAACCCAGGTGCCATCAGGAGGTCCAGCAGTGGGGCCAGGACACTAGAAGCCCTCCCACTCTTGCCCCCCTAAGCACCAAGAATACAGAGCATCACTGCCCCAGACATAGGAACATTAGAGCAGCCATGTTGGATCAGGCCAATGGCACATCCAGTCCAACACTCTGTCACACAGTGGCCAAATAAACCCAGGTGCCATCAGGAGGTTCACCAGTGGGGCCAGGACACTAGAAGCCCTCCCACTCTTGCCCCCCCAAGCACCAAGAATACAGAGCATGATCATCACTGCCCCAGACATAGGAACATTAGAGCAGCCATGTTGGATCAGGCCAATGGCCCCTCCAGTCCAACACTCTGTGTCACATAAGAACATAAGAGAAGCCATGTTGGGTCAGGCCAGTGGCCCCTCCAGTCCAACACTCTGTGTCACATAAGAACAGAAGAGAAGCCATGCTGGGTCAGGCCAGTGGCCCCTCCAGTCCAACACTCTGTGTCACATAAGAACATAAGAGAAGCCATGTTGGATCAGGCCAATGGCCCCTCCAGTCCAACACTCTGTGTCACATAAGAACATAAGAGAAGCCCTGTTGGATCAGGCCAATGGTCCCTCCAGTCCAACACTCTAAGAACATAAGAGAAGCCATGTTGGATCAGGCCAATGGCCCATCCAGTCCAACACTCTGTGTCACATAAGAACATAAGAGAAGCCCTGTTGGATCAGGCCAATGGTCCCTCCAGTCCAACACTCTAAGAACATAGACAGTGTTGTTTTCTCTGGAAAAGGCTGAGGTGGAAGCAGGCTGCAGCAAGAGGGACGCCCTCATCCAAGGACAGTGAGTTGGTTTGAGATTAGAAGAAAGGAACGTCTAGTTCAGGGGTGGCCAAACTTGCTTAACGCCATCAGATGTTTGAGAGCTGCAAGACACGAATGTCAGATGTTTGAGATCCTCAAGGCGGGCAGGATGGCAGGCAAATAGATGGGGGGAGGGGAAAAGAAAGCAACTTTAACTTTAAATGCATTCTCCAAACCACCAGCTGGCTTGGCTTGAAGAAGTGATTTAAAGAGACAAGTGCCTTCTCCAAGCCGGCCAATGGGGCGGTGGGGGCTTTGAGAGCCACACGATATGTATGCAAGAGCCACGTGTGGCTCCCGAGCCACAGTTTGGCCACCCCTGGTTGAGTTAGTTGCATCAGGTCTTTTATTTCTTTGTATCAACCTTGGACTGCAAGAAAAGCCAATCAGTCAGTCCTAAGGGAAATCAACCCAGACTGTTCACTGGAAGGTCAGATGCTGAAGCTGAAGTTCAAATACTTTGGCCACCCAATGAGAAGGGAGCACTCCCTGGAGAAGGCTCTTGAGAGCCCCTTGGAATGCAAGAAGATCCAATCAGTCAGTCCTAAGGGAAATCAACCCCGACTGTTCCCTGGAAGGTCAGATGCTGAAGCTGAAGCTCAAATCCTTTGGCCACCCAATGAGAAGGGAGCACTCCCCGGAGAAGGCTCTTGAGAGTCCCTTGGACTGCAAGAAGAGCCAGTCAGTTAGTCCTAAGGGAAATCAACCCCGACTGTTCCCTGGAAGGTCAGATGCTAAAGCTGAAGCTCAAATCCTCTGGCCACTCAATGAGAAGGAAGCACTCCCTGGAGAAGACTCTTGAGAGTCCCTTGGACTGCAAGAAGAGCCAATCAGTCAGTCCTAAGAGAAATCAACCCAGACTGTTCCCTGGAAGGTCAGATGCTGAAGCTGAAGCTCAAATCCTTTAGCCACCCAATGAGAAGGGAGCACTCCCTGGAGAAGGCTCTTGAGAGTACCTTGGACTGCAAGAAGAGCCAGTCAGTCAGTCCTAAGGGAAATCAACCCCGACTGTTCCCTGGAAGGTCAGATGCTAAAGCTGAAGCTCAAATCCTCTGGCCACTCAATGAGAAGGAAGCACTCCCTGGAGAAGACTCTTGAGAGTCCCTTGGACTGCAAGAAGATCCAATCAGTCAGTCCTAAGGGAAATCAACCCAGACTGTTCCCTGGAAGGTCAAATGCTGAAGCTGAAGCTCAAATCCTTTGGCCACCCAATGAGAAGGGAGCCCTCGCTGGAGAAGACTCTTGAGAGTCCCTTGGACTGCAAGAAGAGCCAATCAGTCAGTCCTAAGGGAAATCAACCCCGACTGTTCACTGGAAGGTCAGATGCTGAAGGTGAAGCTCAAATGCGTTGGCCACCCAATGAGAAGGGAGAAGACCCTGATGCTGGGGAAGACAGAAGGCCAAAGAAGAAGGGGATGGCAGAAGAGGAGATGGCTGGACAGCGTTACTGATGTAACGAACACGAATTTGAGCAGACTTCAGAGTATGGTGGAAAACAGGAGGGCCTGGCGTGACTTTGTCCAAAGAGACGAACTCGACTGTGCGACTGAACGACAAAACCAACCTTTACCGCTTTTTCCACATTCACTGTTGCATGAAAAAGTTTTACGAACCACGTATTGTTTTTGCGCACTTACAAGAACCTGTTGTTGTTATAACTGCCTGGGTCCTCACTTATCTCCGGCCACAGATAGAAGGAGTTTGCTAATAAGAAAGACAGGCGTTGGGTGGGTGTTCTGGGCCCCTGCAGATCGATCCTTACCAGAGGGGTGGCAGCCAGTAGAAGGCCCTCCCTGGTCCCCTGCTGTGTGACATATGCCAATAAAGGTACTGAACTGAACTGAAGGGAGATCTCTGAGCAGAGGTGGCCAAACTGTGGCTCGGGAGCCACATGTGGCTCTTTCATACATGTTGTGTGGCTCGCAACAGAGAGGCAGTTTGGCGTAGTGGTTAAGTGTGTGGACTCTTACCTGGGAGAACCGGGTTTGATGCCCCACTCCTCGCAGCTGCTGGAATGGCCTTGGGTCAGCCGTAGCTTTTTTAGGAGTTGTCCTTGAAAGGGCAGCTTCTGGGAGAGCCTTCTCAGCCTCACACACCTCACAGGGTGTCTGTTGTGGGGGGAGAAGATAAAGGAGATTGTAAACTGCGCCGAGTCTCTGATTCGGAGAGAAGGGCGGGGAATGAATCTGCAATTCTTCTTCTTCTTCAAAGCCCCCACCACCTCGTCGGCCAGCTTGGAGAAGGCGTTTCTCTCTTTCAATCACTTCTCCAAGCCAATGGGGAATGTATTTAAAGTTAAACTTGCTTTCTTTCCACCAGTCCCTCCCTTCCCCCTCACCCATATATTTGCATTCTTTCCATCTTTCTTTCAAATTTTCCTCCTCCCTTCTCTCGCTGCCTCCCTTTTGGCACTCAAACATCTGATGTTCATCACTTGTGGCTCTCAAACAGCTGACATTTATTCTATGTGGCTGTTACGTTAAGCAAGTTTGGTCAAGCCTTTTCTCTGGGCCCATACTCAGAAGGTGGAAGGGGTATTGCATCCTTTCCTGCCTCGAGGCTTTCAAACATCTGACGTTCTTTGCATCCTTTCCGGTCTTGAGGCTCTCAGATATCTCACGTTTGTTGCATCCTTTCCTGTCTCAAGGCTCTCAGACATCTCACGTTCTTTGCATCCTTTCCTGTCTTGAGGCTTTCAAACATCTGACGTTCTTTGCATTCTTTCCTGTCTTGAGGCTTTCAAACATCTGACGTTCTTTGCATCCTTTCCGGTCTTGAGGCTCTCAAACATCTGACGTTCGTTGCATCCTTTCCTGTCTCGAGGCTCTCAGACATCTCACGTTCTTTGCATCCTTTCCTGTCTTGAGGCTCTCAAACATCTCACGTTCTTTGCATCCTTTCCTGTCTTGAGGCTCTCAAACATCTGACGTTCGTTGCATCCTTTCCTGTCTCGAGGCTCTCAGACATCTCACGTTCTTTGCATCCTTTCCTGTCTTGAGGCTCTCAAACATCTCACGTTCTTTGCATCCTTTCCTGTCTTGAGGCTCTCAAATATCGGACGTTCGTTGCATCCTTTCCTGTCTTGAGGCTCTCAAACATCTGACGTTCTTTGCATCCTTTCCTGTCTTGAGGCTCTGAAACATCTGATGTTCTTTGCATCCTTTCCTGTCTTGAGGCTCTGAAACATCTGACGTTCTTTGCATCCTTTCTTGCCTTGAAGCTCTCAAACATCTGATGTTCTTTGCATCCTTTCCTGTCTTGAAGCTCTCAAACATCTGATGTTCTTTGCATCCTTTCCTGTCTTGAGGGTCTCAAACATCTGACGTCCTTTGCATCCTTTCCTGTCTTGGGGCTCTCAAACATCTGATGTTCTTTGCATCCTTTCCTGTCTTGAGGTTCTCAAACGTTCTTTGTATCCTTTCCTGTCTTGAGGTTCTCATACGTTCTTTGCATCCTTTCCTGTCTTGGGGCTCTCAAACATCTGACGCTCTTTGCATCCTTTCCTGTCTTGAGGCTCTGAAACATCTGATGTTCTTTGCATCCTTTCCTATCTTGAGGCTCTCAAACATCTGACATTCTTTATAAACACCCAGGGATCTCCGTCCCTGCTCACATCTGACAAAGGCAGCGTTCGGTCTTAAAAGCTCAGGGCCCACAGATCTCCTTAAGTTGCTACTGGGCTCCAACCTTGTTTCCTTTATTTCTGTTACTTTGCAACATTTCTTCCTTCGCTCATAACTCTTAACAAGCCAGGCACATTGAGGGAACAGAAAGACACCAGGCCCGGAGCCAGCCAAATGAAAGCATTGCTTGGCACAGCCCGTAATTACGAACTAAAAATGACCGCTAGCTTAGATGGCTTTTTAAAAGGATTAGACAAATGGGTAGGAGAGATGTCCGTCTAGAGCAATTACCCGAGAGCTACATGGAAACTCCACATACTGCGGCAGTGCACCTCTGCTAGGGAGGAGCTGCGGCGGGGCGAAAAAGCATCAGCTTGGCATGCAGAAGGTCACAGAATCATAGAGTTGGAAGGGACCTCCAGGGTCATTTTGTCCAACCCCTTGCACAATGCAGGAAACTCACAAAGACCTCCCCCTAAATTCACAGGATCTTCCTTGTTGTCAGATGGCCCTCTAGCCTCTGTTGAAAAACCTCCAAGGAAGGAGAGCCCACCACCTCCCGAGGAAGCCTGTTCCACTGAGGAACCGCTCTAAACTCACAAACACCTCCCTCTAAATTCACAGGATCTTCCTTGCTCTCAGATGGCCATCTAGCCTCTGTTTAGAAACCTCCAAGGAAGGAGAACCCACCACCTCCTGAGGAAGCCTGTTCCACTGAGGAACCACTCTAAACTCACAAACACCTCTCCCTAAATTCACAGGATCTTCATTGCTGTCAGATGGCCTTCCAGCCTCTGTTGAAAAACCTCCAAGGAAGGAGAGCCCACCCACCTCCAGAGGAAGCCTTTTCCACTGAGGAATCGCTCTAACAGTCAGGAACTTCTTCCTAATGTTGAGCTGGAAACTCTTTTAATTTAATTTCAACCCGTTGGTTCAGGTCCTACCTTCTGGGGCCACAGAAAACAATTCCACCCCATCTTCTAAAGGACAGCTGTTGAGTATCGGACTCTGCACCCGCGCCGCGCAAGCCGGGACGTCCTCGGGTTACCTGGCGCAGCGCGGGAAAAGTCACCGCCAATCAAGACCAAGCGCGGGAAGTTTAACTGGCCAGGATTGGGCTGGCCAGCAGGGGGGTTGATCCGGGGTGCATGTATATATTAGCGGACCCGGCCGCGTGTTTCCCAGTTCTGTAATGTATCAGCGATTAAAGACCAATGCCTTTACCACGTCTCGTCTCCCAGTACATTACACTGGCGACGAAGGTGGGATCTAGATAGGTCCGGCCGGAGACGAGGAAGGCGAGAGACCGCAGGATCGGGCAGCCCGCCGCCACCATGGCGAACTCGAGCGTAACGACGGGCCATCTTGCGGAATTCAACCCGGAGCACCCCGAGAGATGGGAGACCTACACCGAAAGGGTCGAGTGCTACCTGCGGGCGAACCTGATCGACGATGACGAGAGAAAGAGAGACGTCCTGCTGAGCGTCTGTGGCGAAGAGACCTTCGAGATCGCACGAGGTCTCTCCGCTCCAGCTAAGCTGACGGAGAGGACCTACCGGGAAGTCGTGAGGCTCCTCACGGGCCACTTTTCACCCCAACCGTCCATCGTCGCCCGCCGATTCCTCTTCCACAAGAGGGACCAAAAGTCGGGGGAGACAGCGGCGGTCTACCTGGCGGCCCTTCGGCAGATCGCCGGAAATTGCAACTTTGACAAAAGGGACGAAGCCCTGCGGGACCGTTTCGTCTGGGGCCTCCGCGACGAGCGATTGCAGCAGAAGCTCTTCGCGAAGGAGGAGCTAACGCTACAACAAGCCTTCAACGAGGCAACGGCCTTCGAGAGGGCCACCAAGGCGTTCGGCCAGCCACGAGGTGAAGCAGTCCACCAAGGGGAAACGGAGCCAGAAGACCGAACAGAGGAAGAAGCGTTTCAACTCCGGCGGCCCCAAAGAACGGACACAAGGGCCCCCACTAGACAGCGAGCGACGGAGAGGGCCACCGCCACCACCGGTCCCAGATGCGCCAGCTGCGGCGACCCCCACGAGCGCCGGGACTGCCCGTACCGCAACCTGGACTGCCGCAGCTGCGGAAAGACGGGCCACATCGCTCGGGCTTGCCGGGCCAAGAACAGCCGCCGACAACCATCAGCGCATCACGACTCCCTGGACACCCACACGACGGCATCCACCACTCTGCAGGTATTGAACTTGCCCCTATCGGCCCCAGACAAGGTCAAAATGTCGGTCCTAATCGAGGGCGCCCCCTGCACCATGGAAGTGGACTCGGGTTCCTCCATCTCCATCATTTCGGAGGAAACCCTCAAGAAACTATGCCCCCACCGCCGCCTTCAAACGAGGCCAGCGGACTTCGTACTGAGGGACTTTCAGAAGAACCCAGTACACATCGTGGGGTGGGCCCGGGTGTATGTGGAAAGAAGGGGTTTCAGAGGGCCCCTGGACATCCTAGTGGTCAAGCGCCAACTGACCACACTTCTAGGGTTGGCTTGGTTCAATCCCCTGGGGATCCAGCTGGTGGGGGTGGACCACTTGCAGGCAAGCAATTTCGACGGGGTCTGCCATGAGTTCCCCGAGGTCTTTGATGGGTCTTTGGGGAGCTATAAGGGTCCGCCCATCACCCTACCGATTGACCCAATGGTCAGGCCCATAAGGCTTAAAGCGAGGCGCGTCCCGTTCGCCCTTAAGCCTAAAATAGAGGCAGAACTGGACCGCCTAACGGCCCAGGGCGTCCTAGAACCGGTAACATACGCGGAATGGGAAACCCCCATAGTAACGCCCGTCAAACCCAATGGGGAGGTGAGGATCTGCGCTGACTACAAGTGCACGATCAATAAGGCGCTACAAGACAACCCCTACCCAGTCCCGGTGGTCAGCCACGTCCTAGCAGCGCTAGCCGGGGCGAAGGTTTTTGGGAAGCTGGACTTAGCACAAGCATACCAGCAACTGCCGGTCGACGCTAAGACAGCGGAGGCGCAGACGATCGTGACCCACAGGGGCGCGTTCAGGGTTAAACGGCTGCAGTTCGGGGTCAGTGTGGCTCCGGGGATATTCCAGAGCATAATGGACTCTCTCCTTAAAGGGATCCCCGGAGTTCAACCCTTCTTTGACGACGTTTTAATCGCCGCCCCCAATGAAGGAGAGTTCTGCTGCCGCCTGCGCGAGGTCCTCAGGCGGTTCCAAGCGGCGGGGCTGAGAGTCAAAAAGGAGAAATGTTTGTTAGGGGTCCCGCGAGTGGAGTTCCTGGGGTTCGCCGTGGACGCGGCGGGGATACACCCGACGGCGGACAAGACCAGGGCCATAGTCCAGGCTCCTGCGCCCAAATGCAAGGCAGAACTACAGAGTTTTTTAGGATTGTTGAACTTTTATCACACGTTCCTACCGCACAAAGCCGCCGTAGCGGAACCGTTGCACCGTTTGCTGGATAAACAGGCCCCGTGGGTCTGGGGCCAACGCCAAGCCGCGGCGTTCCAAGCGGTGAAGGACCTCTTGGTCTCTAACGCGGTACTTCACCACTACGACGAAAACCTACCCCTGATCCTAGCTTGCGACGCCTCCCCCTACGGAGTAGGAGCGGTTTTGGGGCACCAACTCCCGGACGGGAGGGAAGTGCCAGTCGCGTACTATTCACGGACTCTATCTCCAGCGGAGCGGAACTACGCTCAAATTGACAAGGAGGCCTTGGCGATCGTGGCGGGGGTGCACAAGTTCAACGACTACCTCTACGGTAGGCGTTTCACCATCGCCACGGACCACAAGCCGCTCCTGGGCCTCCTAGCTCCAGACCGTCAGACCCCCCAAATCCTATCCCAGAGGGTCCTGAGGTGGAACCAGTTCCTGAACTCCTACACGTATGAACTGATCCACCGCCCGGGTAAAGCCATGGGACACGCCGATGCCCTCAGCCGCCTGCCGCTCCCCATGACAGAACCGGATCCCGCCCCGGCACATGGGGTAATGCTCATTGAATCGCTCCCCGAGCGCCCCCTGCACGCGGCGGAGGTGGCTCGGGCAACAGGGAGGGACCGCATCCTGGCACGGGT
The DNA here is from genome assembly GCF_032191835.1 of Heteronotia binoei. Classification (NCBI taxonomy): domain Eukaryota; kingdom Metazoa; phylum Chordata; class Lepidosauria; order Squamata; family Gekkonidae; genus Heteronotia; species Heteronotia binoei. Next base: position 139,607,721 of record NC_083228.1, on the reverse strand, counting down.
CAGGGACTGGGTGGGGAGGGGGTGGCCATCAGGCAAAGTCGAAGACGCGTTCAGGCCATTCGCGTCCAGGAAGGACGAGCTATCAACCCACAAGGGGTGTGTGCTTTGGGGCAGTCGGGTGGTGGTTCCCCCCCCCTTGCGCAAGCAGGTGCTGGAAGACCTCCACGAGACCCACCCGGGCATCGTGAGGATGAAAGCCCTGGCCCGTAGTTATGTGTGGTGGCCGGGCATGGATGAGGAGATAGAGGGGTGGGTGAGGAGGTGCCAACCCTGCCAAGAATCCCGGCCCGATCCCCCATCAGCCCCGGTCCACAGATGGGAGTCTAACAGGCGACCATGGTCCCGCCTCCACTTAGATTTTGCAGGCCCGTATCAGGGCCAAATCTTTTTTATACTTGTGGATGCCTACACAAAATGGCTGGAGGTGATTCCAGTAGCCTCAACCTCCACAGCAGCAGCCGTCCGGGCACTCAGGAGGGTCCTATGCACGCACGGGATCCCAGACACCCTGGTGACGGATAACGGTACTGCATTCACCTCCCGGGAATTCCGGGAGTTCACGGAGAGGTACCTCATACGACACATAAGATCCGCACCCTTCCATCCGGCCACCAACGGCCAGGCAGAGCGGATGGTGCGGACCACCAAGGAAGCACTGGGGAGAATAGTACAAGGGGATTGGGACCACCGCCTCTCAGCCTTCCTGTTCCACAACAGGATCACCCCAAACCCTATAACGGGATCCAGCCCCGCAGAACTGCTTATGGGGAGGAAACTGACAACACGCCTAGACAGGCTGCACCCCGACCGGGCCCCCGAGGTCCGCGGGTCCCCAGAGGTCCGGGAGGCGGTGCGGGGGTTCTTTCCGGGTGACCCGGTATACGCGAAGAACTTCGCAAGCGGTCCCGAGTGGGTCGCGGGGAGAGTCCTTAGGGTGACAGGTTCCAGGTCATACGAGGTGACCACCGAGGGGGGCCAGGTACTAAGGCGGCACATAGATCAGCTGCGCCGCCGCACCCTACCCGAAGAAACAGAGGAGGTAGGGAATAGGGATCCGCGGGCAACCGAAGGTCCGGAAGGGCGCTCGCCAATACAGGAACTACCCACTTATGACGCCCCCAGAGACACCGAACCAGAGCCGGAGCCTGAAACAGACCCCAACATCCCGCAGCCAGAAGCAGCATCGCCCACAACGGAACCAGCCTCCGCACCAAGAGCGACCCCGAGGAGATCGACACGGGAACGGAGAGCACCGGCGTACCTCCGGGACTATGTGGTTTAAACTAAGGGGGGAGGAGTGTTGAGTATCGGACTCTGCACCCGCGCCGCGCAAGCCGGGACGTCCTCGGGTTACCTGGCGCAGCGCGGGAAAAGTCACCGCCAATCAAGACCAAGCGCGGGAAGTTTAACTGGCCAGGATTGGGCTGGCCAGCAGGGGGGTTGATCCGGGGTGCATGTATATATTAGCGGACCCGGCCGCGTGTTTCCCAGTTCTGTAATGTATCAGCGATTAAAGACCAATGCCTTTACCACGTCTCGTCTCCCAGTACATTACAACAGCCCTTCAAGAATGTGAAGATGGTGACCATATCATCTCTCAGCAGTCTCCTCCCCAGGCTAAACATTCCCAGCTCCTTCAACCTTTCTTCATAGGACTTGGTCTCCAGACCCCTCACCATCTTGGTCTCTATGAGAGCCAGTTTGTTGTAGTGGTTAAGTGTGCGGGCTCTTATCTGGGAGAACCGGGTTTGATTCATCACTCCTCCACGTGCACCTGCTGGAGTCACCTTGGGTTAGACAGAAGTTCTCTCAGAGCTGTTCTGCTCAAGAGTAGTTCTTGGAAAGCTCTCGCAGCCCCACCTATCTCACAGGGTGCTGTTGTGGGGAGGGGAAGGGAAAAGAAAGGAGCTTATAAGCCACTCCAAGACTCCAAGTATAGGAATAGATATAAATTCAATCCGCCCCCCCTTGTTGGCCCTTTAAAGGAAGAACTGGTTGGCCAATGTGGGAGACAGGATGCTGGGCTGGATGGACCTTCACTGGTCTGATCCAGCAGGGCTCTTCTGATGTTCCTATGAAGGTCTCAGCCTCTGTGCCCTATTGATGGCTATCCAGAGGAACTGGGTGGCTTCTGGGTGAAACAGGATGCTGGGCTGGATGGACCTTCACTGGTCTGATCCAGCAGGGCTCTTCTGATGTTCCTATGAAGGTCTCAGCCTCTATGCCCTGTTGATGGCTATCCAGAGGAACTAGGTGGCTACTGGGTGAAACAGGATGCTGGGCTAGATGGACCTTCATTGGTCTGATCCAGCAGGGCTCTTCTGATGTTCTTATGAAGGCCTCAGCCACTATGCCCTGCTGTTGGTCCTCCAGAGAAACTGGTTGTCCATTGTATGAGATGGGATGCTGGACTAGATGGACCCTCACTGGTCTGATCCAGCAGGGCTCTTCTGATGTTCTTCTGAAGGCCTCGGCCTCTGTGCCCTGTTGATGGCCGTCCAGAGGAACTGTTTGGCCCCTGTGTGAGAATGGATGCTGGACAAGATGGACCACTGGTCTGATCCAGTAGGTCACTTTTTATGTTCATAGGTGCGTACTTCCCTGCACGCAAGTATCCAGAGGCATCCAGTTTGGTGTAGTGGTTAAGTGTGCAGACTCTTATCTGGAAGAACCGGGTTTGATTCCCCACTCCTCCACTTGCACCTGATGGAATGGCCTTGGGTTAGCCATAGCTATCGCAAGAGTTGTCCTTGAAAGGGCAGCTGCTGTGAGAGCCCTCTCAGCCCCATCCACCTCACAGGGTGTCTGTTGTGGGGGGAGAAGACATAGGAGATTGTAAGCAGCTCTGAGTCTCTGATTCCGGGAGAAGGGCGGGGTATAAATCTGCAATTCTTCTTCTTCTTCTTCATCTGTCCAGTCCCCGATGGAAATGTTATGCTACACTAGACATTCTGATTTAGCAAAACCATTTGTATGTCCCTGTGAACAAAACTCTTTGCTGGTCTGCCTCTCTTCCCTGCGACGACAAGCCTCACGTGACAAGCAACCTCGCAAGGCTGTCGTTGCGGGTGAGGGTGACAAAGGCTCCGAGGAAGATTGCGCCTCTAAAAGCGCTACGGAAATGATTCAATAATGACGGTTGTTTGTGAAGACTGAGCGAGAGAGGGGACTAAAATTGGGGACCTCTGGCTGCCGACGGGGCAAAGGCGATGGGCATGTTCTCACTGCGATGGGGAGCCAACCAACACCTCCCCCCTCCCTGGCACCCTGGGCTCCGCAGCCCCGAGACAATAGCCGGCGTTTGGCTATTTCTTGGAAAATTTCACAGCATTCATTTCGGAGCAAATAAAAGCTGTCATTGCTGGAGAAATGATACCAATCGGGCCCTGAAAAGGCAGCAAATTACACACCCGAAAATGCACTGCCAGGGAGAGAGAAGGAAGGGGGGGGGGGGAAAGAGAGAATGCATATTAAAAACACAAAGAAGCACTTTGCCATCAGCTGCGCTTTCCCCCCACCGATCCACAATAACCACACTTTACATAATGCCGCCTCTCCACCTCAGATTAATTTCACAGAATGAGAGAGAGGGAAAGAGAGAGAGAGAGAGAGAGAAAGAGAGAGAGGGAGAGAGAGAGAGAAGATACACTACGGAGAGAGTTGGAAACAATGGAGGCGGCTGTGGAGAAAACTGCAAACCCTGTCACCGACACCCAAAGCCCTGTGAAGAGCAATCCGCCTTCTGGATATGCTGTTTGCCACAAAACTGGCACCAAGAAGAAGAAGAAGAAGAAGAAAAAGGAGGAGGAGGAGGAGAAGAAGATATTGGATTTATATCCCGCCCTATACTCTGAATCTCAGAGTCTCAGAGCAGCTCACAATCTCCTTTATCTCCTTCCCCCACAACAGAGATAGATGAAGATATTGGATTTATATCCCGCCCTACACTCCAAAGAGCCTCAGAGCGGCTCGCAATCTCCTTTCCCTTCCTCCCCCAGCTCACAATCTCCTTTATCTCCTTCCCCCACAACAGACACCCTGTGAGATGGGTGGGGCTGAGAGAGCTCTGACAGAAGCTGCCCTTTCAAGGACAACTCCTGCGAGAGGCTATGGCTGACCCAAGGCCATTCCAGCAGGTGCAGGTGGAGGAGTGGGGAATCAAACCCGGTTCTCCCAGACGAGAGTCCCCACACTTCACCACTACACCAAACTGGCTCTCAAGGGACAGCATTTCCCCACACAACCGGGATGCTCCAAGCAAAGGGCGGGGGGAGGAAAGTCCGGCCTCAAGGACCCAGGGAGGCAGCCAGAGTGTCAGATTAGCCAAGGGGTGGCCAAACTGTGGCTCGGGAGCCACGTGTGGCTCTTTCACACATATCGTGTGGCTCTCAAAGCTCCAAACTGCTTTGTCTCCTGAAATCACTTCTTCAAGCCAAGCCAGCTGGCAGCTTGGAGAATGCATTTACAGTAGCTGTCTTTCCACCTCTCCCTCCCGCCTCCTCCACCCATCTATTTCCCTCCCTCCCTCCCTTTCTTCCTGTCTTGCAGCTCTCAAACATCGGTGTCACTTTTACCTTAAGGAAGTTCGACCATCCCTGGATTAGCCTCTTTGAGTCCTCACAATTCCAGAAAGTTCCCTCCGGGAGAGGGCTGGTTCTCTGTCAAGATTGCGGACCTGGACTGGGGAGCTCTCGGAGATTTCCAAGAAGAGTTTTATACCCCGCTTTTTTCTACTTTGGGGGGGGGGTCTCAGCGGTTTACAATCACCTTTCCTTCCTCTCCTCACAGCAAGCACCTTGTGAGGGAGATGGGGGCTGGGAGGGTTCTGAGAGAACTGGGCAGGTGTCAAGCAAGGTAAAATTCCATTGATAATTCATTGTTGTAGGGTCCTCCATAACACTGGTCTGGGCAATATCTTGGAGGACCAAGGTCTGTTAGCTCTGTTATTCTTTCCCCTCCCCCTTCTTGCTTTATCGCTTGCAAAGTAGAAGTAAACGAAACTAACTTGAGAAGAAGTCATCCGCACCTTCCCATACATTCCTGGTAGGGAGTGCGACACATCTGGGGAAAGCAAGGACGGAGTCCTGATAACGCCACGAGAATGTAGACGTTTATGATAGTTTATGGGTGAGAGCGCATCCCTCGCCCCCACCTTTTGGAAGCCTTTTGAAGTAAGCCTTAAAAGTATTGCATCAACGTATCTTTAGCATCACTCTCAAGAATCTGTTACACTGAAAGTATCGGTCTATCAATAAACGTAGTTTTGTATCAAGCTCGACTCGTCATTGAAACCGCATGCTTAACAGCAGGCTTCACGTGGAGGAGGAGTGGGGAATCGAACCCGGGTCTCCAGATTAGAGTCCACTGCTTTTAACCACTACACTGCGTTGGCTCCTAGCCATTATACCAGGCTTAGGGGTGTGGCCTGGGAAGGGCGGGGCTTGGGGAGGGAAGGAAGCTCAATTGGATATAATGCCACAGAGTCCATCCTCGAAAGCAGCCATCTTCTCCAGGGGTAGGGCCAGCGGGGGGAACCTCCCCTGATGTCACTGGCACAATGACATCACCTGGAAGTGATGTCATCGCACGGCGACGCCACGCACCGGCTGCTGTAGGCATTTCTGGGGAAACTCTATGATTTTCCCGGGCACCCTAGCAGTTTGGGAGGGAAAATTCTATGGTACAATAGGTACCTTAAAGTTTTTACCTCCCAAATTGCTAGAGCATCCAAGAAAACCATAGAGTTTTCCCAGAAATGCCTAGAACAGGGGGGAGGGACTTGGCAACCCTAGCGACTGGTCTGTCGTCTAGAGATCCGCTATAATTCTGGGAGATCTCCAGGCCCCACCTGGCAGCGAACCAACCCGAGAGTACCACAGAATGAAGCAGGAACACTAAAACCACCGTGGAATATTAGAAGAAGAAGATATTGGATTTATATCCTGCCCTCCACTCCGAAGAGTCTCAGAGCGGCTCACAATCTCCTTTACCTTCCTCCCCCACAACAAACACCCTGTGAGGTGGGCGGGGCTGGAGAGGGCTCTCACAGCAGCTGCCCTTTCAAGGACAACCTCTGCCAGAGCTATGGCTGACCCAAGGCCATGCTAGCAGGTGCAAGAAGAAGAAGAAAATATTGGATTTATATCCCACCCTCCACTCCGAAGAGTCTCAGAGCGGCTCACAATCTCCTTTCCCTCCCTCCTCCTCAACAGACACCCTGTGAGGTGGGTGGGGCTGGAGAGGGCTCTTACAGCAGCTGCCCTTTCAAGGACAACCTCTGCCAGAGCTATGGCTGACACAAGGCCATTCCAGCAGGTGCAAGTGGAGGAGTGGGGAATCAAACCCGGTTCTCCCAGATAAGAGTCCACACACTTAACCACTACAACCAAACTGGCTCTACACCAAACTTGATGAAATACATTCGCCATACCAAATCTATATAATACTGAAAATGCTTTTTAAATTCATCGAATGCAATACCAAGGTGGAAAAATACAACAAAGACATAACAAACCCTGGAGCAATTCATTAATGCTAACAAACGTCCCAGTCCAAACAACCGGCAAATGTTTGTTAGGGTTAAGCACTTCCCCTGGGGAGCTTTGCTTGAAATTCAGCTGCAACTTCAGTCTTTCTCCCTGAGCAGCTTGATTTCTACAAACAGGGATTCCTTAAAAAACACATTTGGAGGAGGAGAAGAAGAAGATCTGGGATTTATACCCCACCCTCCACTCCGTATCTCAGAGTGGCTCACAATCTCCTTTACTTTCCTCCCCCACAACAGACACCTTGTGAGCAGTGTTCCCTCTAAGGTGAGTTTGCGTGAGCTAGCTCACAGAATTTTAGCCTCCAGCTCACAGATTTTCATCTTAGCTCAGGAAGGATGACCCCAGAGTACAATAATACATGCAGTAGCTCACAACTCTAATGGCAGTAGTTCACAAAGTAAAATTTTTGCTCACAGGACTCTGCAGCTTAAGAGGGAACATTGCCTGTGGCCGTTTTTGCACTCACGTTTTACTGGCGCCACGACCCTCCTGACGCCGGCGAATCTGCATGGATTTCGCACCAGAAGCGCCGGCGCACCCAGAAGCGCCGGCTACTTCCGTCGCTAAGCCAGCGCAAACGCAAATCGCAAAGATGCAGGAAAACGTTTGCGCTGGCTTAGCGACGGAAGTAGCCGGCGCTTCTGGGTGCGCCGGCGCTTCTGGTGCGAAATCCATGCAGATTCGCCGGCGTCAGGAGGGTCGTGGCGCCAGTAAAACGTGAGTGCGAAAACACCCTGTGAGGTAGGCGGGCCTGAGAGACCCCTGACAGAAGTTGCCCTTTCGAGGACAGCTCTGCGAGAGCGATGGCTGACCCGAGGCCATTCCAGCAGCTGCAAGTGGAGGAGGGGGGAATCACACCCGGTTCTCCCAGATAAGAGTCCGTGCACTTCACCACTACACTACGCCAAGCTAACGATGACTCACTGGTGGTGCAAGACCTGCTATGTGGCTTGCACTCCGTTATGTGCCATTTGTAAAACAGCTCTTAGCCTGTCCCTTGGAGCTTTCCCTTTCAGGGGGGGGGGGCCTCGGTTGCTGCCGATGGCTTCTGAGCGGGGCTTTTGCCCCCTGCGCCACCCAGCCGGTGGACATGCTCTGTAGGAGATCTGGCAGCGACCTGGCTCCAGTGCCAAATCAAACCCTGTGGAGGCCATTAGGCAGTCGAAATCTCGGAGGAGGTGGGGCTCACAAATTATCTCAGAGTCAGAGCATCCGCCCCGCCACCCGTGGTCGTGCAGCCTGCAGGCACCTTCTCAAAAGTCCCTTTGATAGGGTTGCCAATCTCCAAGTGGGCAGAGAAATCCCCAGGTGGGCACCAGGCTTTCCGTAAAGACCAGCCTCCGCATCAACACCAAACGTAGCAAACCATACAAGAAAACATAAGCATATATTATTCATAAAAGACCCTACAGTTCATCCTTAACACAAAAGGGAACGTATTCACCAAGAAACAATCCAATCTTTGCGGCAAATGGCTCAGTTGCTTCCGAGGAATCCTGGTGAAATAGTTGTACAGATGTTCAATGCCTCTTAATATATGCAGCCAACAATCCAAAAATTGAGAAGACGAGGTCGTACTGGAACCCTTGTTTCGCCCAAGCTTCAAATAATCCTTTTAGCAATATTTTCATACCCTGGGCAAAAAGCAAATGATTTGCAGCTTGAAGAAGCTTGGGTGAAACAAGGGTTCCAGTACGACCTCGTCTTCTCAATTTTTGGATTGAAACCCCTTCCAACCTTCCCAGCAATTAACACAGAACAATGGTCACATTCAACAGCCAGTTTCCTTATCACTACCCTTCCAGGAAGCCCCACCAAACAATGGGCACATCCACAAACCAATTGCCCTTTCATCACACCTCCTCCAGCCTAGAAATAGCAGCTCTCCAGCAGCCCTGGCCCCATTCAATGCACAGCAGCCAAGAAGGTCTGAGCGCCTGCTCCGGCTGCAACGCCACTGAGGATGTTCTCCGCAGCTGAGAACGAAACGTCTGGAAGGAAAACTTTCTCCGGTAGAACACGGCACTTGAGCCCGAAAGATTCTACAAACCCTAATAATTTTTGGATTGTTGGCTGCATATATTAAGAGACACTGATCATCCGTACAACTATTTCACCAGGATTCCTCGGAATCAGCTGAGCCATTTGCAACAAAGATTGGATTGTTTCTTGGTGAATACGTTCCCTTTTGTGTTAAGGAAGAACTGGATGGTCTTTTATGAATAATATATGCGTATGTTTTCTTGTACGGTTTACTAAGTTTGGTGTTGACACGGAGGCTGGTCTTTACGGAAAGCCTGGTGCTTTGGATTTCTCTGTCTATTTTTGCCGTGATTCTCTTTGTGAGTTGCACAATCCGCAGGTGGGGGCAGGGGATCCCCTGGTTTGGAGGCCCTCCCCTCACTTTAGGGTCATCAGAAAGCAGGAAGAGGGGGCGAGGGAAATGTCTGCTGGGCACTCCATCATTCCCTATGGAGACCGATTCCCATAGGGAAAAATGGAGAATTGATCTGTGGGCATCTGGGGCTTACGGGGAGGGCTGTTTTTTGAGGCAGAGGCGCCAAAGTTTCAGCCTAGCATCCAGTGCCTCTCCCCAAAATACCCTCCAGGTTTCAAAAGGATTGGAACCGGGAGTCCAATTCTGCGAGTCTCCAAATACGGTGCCCCTCTCCTTCATTATTTCCAGTGGAGGGATTTAAAGGTGTGCCGTGGTCCCTTTCAATGTGATGGCCAGCACTCCCTTTGGAATTCAATGATGCTTATCACAACTTTGCTCCTGGCCCTACCCCCAAAGTCTCCTGGCTCCACCCCCAAAGTCCCCAGATCTTCCTTGAATTGGACTTGGCAACCCTACCCTTTGACAAAGCTGCGGGGGAGAGGCAGAGAGAGGCAAACTTGGCAATGACGCCAACAGCAGGCAAGTCGGGCAAAGAGTGACTCAGTTGCTGGCTGTGCGTGCAGGCTGGAAAGGCTGCAAGCAGGGGAGAAAGTCAGCCCGGGGCCTCTAAAGGCATGGGGGCCCACAGGCCAGTGCCTACTTGGCCTAATTGCTAATCCAGCCATGCCTGGCTCCCAAAGGAGATGCCAGTTCCAGCATTAGGGTTGCCAGGTCCAATTCAAGAAATATCTGGGGACTTTGGGGGTGGAGCCAGGAGACTTTGGGGGTGGAGCCAGGAGACTTTGGGGGGGGGTGGAGCCAGGAGACATTAGGGGTGGAGCCAAGATCAAGGCTGTGACAAGCATCATTGAACTCCAAAGGGAGTTCTGGCCATCACATTTAAAGGGACGGCACACCTTTTCAATGCCTTCCTTCCACAGGAAATAATGAAGGATAGGGGCACCTTCTTTTGGGGGCTCATAGAATTGGACCCCCTGGTCCAATCTTTTTGAAACTTGGGGGGGGGGGTATTTTGGGGAGAGGCACTAGATGTTATACTGAAAATTTGGTGCCTCTACCCCAAACAACAGCTCCTCCAGAGCCCCAGATAACCGCGGATCAATTCTCCATGATTTTCTATGGGAATAAATCTCCATTGGGAATAATAGAGTTCCCAGCAGACATTTCCCTCCCCCCCCCCCGCTTTCTGATGACCCTGAAGCGGGGGGAGGGCCTCCAAACCGGGGGATCCCCTGCCCCCACCTGGGGATTGGCAACCCTATCCAGCAGGCGGCCGGTGCCTGCCAACGAACTTCTTCGCGTTGGCAGCTGTCGCAGGCCCAGGGAAGGGTAAGCTGCCCACCTGCTGTGGGCACTGGGGTCACTCGTGGTGCCATCTCCAGTGGTTATTTCCCAGCTGTCGGGGGAGGCATGATGCTGGCAGAGCGGAGGGGAACAGATGGGGAGCGGTGCAAAGCCAGGAAGCAGTTCTGGGAAAAAAGTCTTTGCTAACTCTGCTCCGGGAGCGACACCGCGGAACAGAACTCTGCCCCCCTCCCCTCCCCTGAACGTTTTTTTAACTTTAGATAAACGGATAACTTTTTTTGCCTTTGCAGACCGGAGGAAGCAATGGGGAGTCCTAATATTTATTAGAAGTCTTAGTATTTCTTTATTAGCAATGGGGAGCAGAAGCCGTGCTCGGAAGCTGTGGGTGTCAGCAAAGGGTTCATTGAAGCTCCAAAATAATCAAACTTGTCTTTGTTCAAAACTAAGTTTCATTTATTGATTACAACGATGTTACTCTCTACATGAGTTCATTGAAACTGATAACAGATAGCCTGAGCCGTTGGTATTTATGAATACACATCAAAGACTGGGGCTTTAAACTACTTCTCATAATAAAACCACAGTTGGCCCTACAAGCGGTAGTTTCACACGCCCGCTTATCTTGCACCGGTGATGGATGCGCTCTCGCCCCCTGGTGGTGTCCTTGCTCCGCTAGGAAGGCGCCGGGGAGGCGAGCTTGGCGCTTTGCACTTCAAAGACCTCTACTGGCCTTTGGAGTTTTGGCACCTTCATTCCCACCCCTCCTCCTTTACTCGCAGGGCACAGTATTAGTAACGTAATATTTTATTCAGTAATAATATTAGTAGACAGGAAATAAGCATAGTCATAGAGCATTATTAACTTCAATGAAGCATGGCCTGACAGTGGGCAGCAACTGAGCCCCCCCCCCCCCCCAAAGGGATATCTGCAAGGGACAGGCTAAGAGCTGTTTTACGAATTCCACGTAACGGGGCGAGCGATCTAGGGTCTTGCACTACGACTGAGCGATTGCTAGTTTGGTGTAGTCGGGGCTTTTTTAAAAACAGGAATGCAGTTTGAGAGCCAGTTTGGTGTCTGTTGTGGGGGGGGTGGGAAGGTAGAGGAGATTGTGACCGCTCTGAGACGCTGATTTAGAGAGAAGGAAAGGTCCCCTGTGAAAGCACCAGTCGTTTCCGACTCTGGGGTGACGTTGCTTTCATAACGTTTTCACGGCAGGCTTTTTACGGGTTGGTTTGCCCTTGCCTTCCCCAGTCTTTTACACTCCCCACCACCCCACAAGCTGGGTACTGGGAGAGCCAGTTTGGTGTAGTGGTTAAGTGTGCAGACTCTTATCTGGGAGAACCGGGTTTGATTCCCCACTCCTCCACTTGCAGCTGCTAGCATGGCTTTGGGTCAGCCATAGCTCTGGCAGAGGTTGTCCTTGAAAGGGCAGCTGCTGTGAGAGCCCTCTCCAGCCCCACCCACCTCACAGGGTGTCTGTTGTGGGGGAGGAAGGGAAAGGAGATTGTGAGCCGCTCTGAGACTCTTCGGAGTGGAGGGCGGGATATAAATCCAATATCTTCATCTACCTCACAGGGTGTCTGTTGTGGGGGAGGAAGGGAAAGGAGATTGTGAGCCGCTCTGAGACTCTTCGGAGTGGGGGGCGGGATATAAATCCAATATCTTCATCTACCTCACAGGGTGTCTGTTGTGGGGGAGGAAGGGAAAGGAGATTGTGAGCCGCTCTGAGACTCTTCGGAGTGGGGGGCGGGATATAAATCCAATATCTTCATCTACCTCACAGGGGGTCTGTTGTGGGGGAGGAAGGGAAAGGAGATTGTGAGCTGCTCTGAGACTCTTCGGAGTGGAGGGCGGGATATAAATCCAATATCTTCTTCTCATTTTACCAACCTCGGAAGGATGGAAGGCTGAGTCAACCTTGGGCCGGCTACCTGAATCCAGCTTTCGCTGGGATAGAGCTCAGGTCGTGAGCAGAGAGTTAAGATCACAGTACTGTTGCTTTACCACTCTGTGCCACGGGGCTGCTTTAGAGAGAAGGGCAGGGTATAAATTTGCAGTCTTCCTCATTTTATTCAGAACAGGCCCAGGGTGGGTTACATCATAGAAGACAATCAACAGTTAAAACTAGGGCTAGAGAGGTTCGCAACCCGCCAGCCCACATGTGGCTGGTGAGGGGGACTTCCCCCCGCATCACTGGTGCAATGACATCACCTGGGAGTGACATCATTCAAATGGCGAAGCGCACGTGGGCTGCTCTAGGCATTTCCGGGACAACTTTATCGTTTTCCCAGATGCTCTAGCCGTTTGGGAGGTAAAACTCTCTGGTACAATAGGTAAGGCAAAAGTCCCCCGCTGGGACTTGAAGAGGACTTGGCAACCCTAGTTAAAACCAGATTAAAATATATAAAATTTAAAATTGCAGACAGAAGAAGAGGAAGAGGAAGAAGAAGAAGAAGAAGAAGAAGAAGAAGAAGAAGAAGAAGAAGAAGAAGAAGAAGAAGAAGAAGAAGAAGAAGAAGAAGAAGAAGAAGAAGAAGAAGAAGAAGAGGAGGAGGAGGAGGAGGAGGATTTATACCCCACCCTTCACTTGGGAGTCTCAGAGCGGCTCACAATCTCCTTTCCCTTCCTCTCCCCACAACAGACACCCTGTGGGGTAGGCGGGGCTGAGAGAGCTCTCCCAGAACTGCTCTTGAGCAGAACAGCCTTGAGAGAACTTGTGGCTGACCGAAGGTCACCTCAGCAGGTGCATGTGGAGAAGTGGGGAATTAAACCCGGTTCTCCCAGAGTCCACGCACTTAACCGTGACACCAAAATGACTGAAAATTGGAAGCTAAAAATGACAAATTCAGCCTCACAGGCATGGCCTCTTGTCCAGGTCCAGCAGGTCCAACAGCACTGAGGTGGAATGGAAGGGGGGAGGCCAATTACAAGCGATGTCCACTGCCTCAGCTGAAAGCCTGGCAAAAGAGCTCTGTTTTACGGGCCCTGCAGAATTGGAGTGGGTCCCGCAGGGCTTGGATCTCCAGGGGGAGCTCATTGCACCAGGCAGGGGCCAGGGCCGAAAAGGCCCTGGCTCTCGTCGAGGCAAGTCAGACATCTCTAGGGTTAGGTACCATTGCAAAATGTTGGGTTGATGATTGTAAAGACCTATGGGGCTCATACAGGGAGAGGTGGTCCCGAAGTTATGCTGGCCCCTGGCCATATAGTCCTTGAACTTAAGAACATAACACAAGAGAAGCTATGTTGGATCAGGCCAATGGGCCACCCAGTCCAACACTCTGAGTCACATAAGAGAAGCCCTGTTGGATCAGGCCAGTGGCCCCTCCAGTCCAACACTCTGTGTCACATAAGAACATAAGAGAAGCCATGTTGGATCAGGCCAGTGGCCCCTCCAGTCCAACACTCTATGTCACATAAGAACATAAGAGAAGCCATGTTGGATCAGGACAATGGGCCATCCAGTCCAACACTCTGTGTCACATAAGAACATAAGAGAAGCCATGTTGGATCAGGCCAGTGGCCCCTCCAGTCCAACACTCTATGTCACATAAGAACATAAGAGAAGCCATGTTGGATCAGGCCAGTGGCCCCTCCAGTCCAACACTCTATGTCACATAAGAACATAAGAGAAGCCATGTTGGATCAGGACAATGGGCCATCCAGTCCAACACTCTGTGTCACATAAGAACATAAGAGAAGCCATGTTGGATCAGGCCAGTGGCCCCTCCAGTCCAACACTCTATGTCACATAAGAACATAAGAGAAGCCATGTTGGATCAGGACAATGGGCCATCCAGTCCAACACTCTGTGTCACATAAGAACATAAGAGAAGCCATGTTGGATCAGGCCAGTGGCCCCTCCAGTCCAACACTCTATGTCGCATAAGAACATAAGAGAAGCCATGTTGGATCAGACCAGTGGCCCATTGAGTCCAACACTCTGTGTCAAATAAGATCAGGCCAATGGTCCATCCAGTCCAACACTCTGTGTCACATAAGAGAAGGCATGTTGGATCACGTCAATGGCCCATCCAGTCCAACACTCTATGTCACATAAGAACATAAGAGAAGCCATGTTGGATCAGGACAATGGGCCATCCAGTCCAACACTCTGTGTCACATAAGAACATAAGAGAAGCCATGCTGGGTCAGGCCAGTGGCCCCTCCAGTCCAACACTCTGTGTCACATAAGAACATAAGAGAAGCCATGTTGGATCAGGCCAGTGGCCCATTGAGTCCAACACTCTGTGTCAAATAAGATCAGGCCAATGGTCCATCCAGTCCAACACTCTGTGTCACATAAGAGAAGGCATGTTGGATCACGTCAATGGCCCATCCAGTCCAACACTCTGTGTCACACAGTGGCCAAAATAACCCAGGTGCCATCAGGAGGTCTATCAGTGGGGCCAGGACACTAGGAGCCCTTCCACTCTTGCCCCCCCTTCCCAAGCACCAAGAATACAGAACATCATTTGCCTCAGATAGAGAGTTCCAACAATACACTGTGGCTAATAGCCACTGATGGACCTCTGCTCCACACGTTTATCCAATCCCCTCTTGAAGCTGCCTATGATTGTAGCCGCCGCCACCTCCTGTGGCAGTGAATTCCTTACGTTAATCACCCTTTGGGTGAAGAAGGACTTCCTTTTATCCAATTTTAACCCGACTGCTCATCAATTTCATGGCGTGCCCACGAGTTCTCGTATTGTGAGAAAGGGAGAAAAGGACTTCTTTCTCGACCTTCTCTATCCCAGGCATCATCTTGTCAACCTGGCTGCTTTCGAGGGTGGCCTTATACCCCACTGAGGCCTTTTCCTTCCCCAAACCCCTCCCTTCCCCAATGTCACTCCCAAAATCTCTAGGTATTTTGCAATTCAGAGTTGGCAACCCCAGGAGAAAGAAAAAAAACAGGCTTAAGTGGGAAAGAATTCTTATACACACAAATTCAGGCTGCCCCACCTTTTGTGGGTGGGGCCTCCCACTCCCTAACATTGACACAACAGCCAGGAATTCAACAGGTGCAGCATAAATAGGAGCCAGCAGTGTGATGCGGTGGCTAAAAAGGCAAATGCAATTTTGGGCTGTACAATCAGAAGTCTACCATCCAGATCAAGTGACGTGATGGTATCGCTTTACTCTGCTCTGGGAAGACCTCACCTGGAGTCTTGTTTTCAATTTTGGGCACCACATTTTAAGAAGGATATAGACAAGGTGGAACAGGTCCAGAGGAGGGCGACAAAGATGGTGAGGGGTCTGGAGACCAAGTCCTATGAGGAAAGGTTGAAGGAGCTGGGGATGTTTAGCCTGGAGAGGAGGTGGCTGAGAGGTGATAGGATCACCATCTTCAAGTACTTGAAGGGCTTATAGAGGAGGGTGTGGAATTGTTTTCTGTGGCCCCAGAAGGTAGGACCAGAACCAATGGGTTGAAATTAAATCCAAAATGTTTCCGGCTGAACGTTAGGAAGAACTTCCTGACCGTTAGAGAAATTCCTCAGTGGAACAGGCTTCCTCAGGAGGTGATGGGCTCTCCTTCCTTGGAGGGCCATTGACAACAATGAAGATCCTGTGAATTTAGAGGGAGGTATTTGTGAGTTTCCTGCATTGTGCAGGGGGTTTGACTAGATGACCCTGGAGGTCCCTTCCAACTCTATGGTTCTATGAATTGTTTTCTGTGGCCCCAGAAGGTAGGACCAGAACCAATGGGTTGAAATTAAAGCAAAAGAGTTTCCGGCTCAAGATTAGGAAGAACTTCCTGACCATTCGAGCATTTCCTCAGTGGAACAGGGGAGGGACGGTGGTTCAGTGGTAGAGCATCTGCTTGGTAAGCAGAAGGTCCCAGGTTCAATCACCGGCATCTCCACTAAAAAAGGGTCCAGGCAAATAGGTGTGAAAAACCTCAGCTTGAGACCCTGGAGAGCCGCTGCCAGTCTGAGTAGACAATACTGACTTTGATGGACCGAGGGTCCGATCCAGTATAAGGCAGCTTCATATGTTCTTATGTTCAACAGGCTTCCTCGGGAGGTGGTGGGCTCTCCTTCCTTGGAGGTTTTTCAACAGAGGCTAGATGGCCATTTGACAGCAATGAAGAACCTGTGAATTTAGGGGGAGGGGTTTGTGAGTTTAGAGCGGTTTCTCAGTGGAACAGGCTTCCTCGGGAGGTGGTGGGCTCTCCTTCCTTGGAGGTTTTTAAACAGAGGCTAGATGACCATCTGACAGCAATGAAGATCCTGTGAATTTAGGGGGAGGGGTTTGCGAGTTTCCTGCATTGTGCAGGGGGTTGGACTAGATGACCCTGGAGGTCCCTTCCGACTCTAGGATTCTATAAACACCACAACTCACCTGTTGAGTTTCTGCCTGCCGTTTGGCTGATGACTGGCACAGGAATCCAGCACTGAGCTGACTTGGTAGCTCTACGGAGGCTGTTACAGGAGGACTGGCTTCCCTCTGAGAGCGTGAGAGGCGGTTGCTTCAGATGGCAGCACTGAGTGCTACTTAAAAGGTAGAAAAAAGAGCCAGAAATTTTAGATCTTCAACTACACGAAGTGGGCCATTCACATCTCCCACCTCTGGCACCAAAATCCTTCGAGTCAGCCCCTAGAGGAGCTTCCAAAGAACCAGTGGGTTGTGGAGGATCTAGGGCAGGGGTGTTCAAACTTGCTTAATGTAAGAGCCACACTGAATAAATGTCAGATGTTTGAGAGCCTCAAGACAGAAATGTCAGATGTTTGAGAGCCATAAGGAATGAAGGGAGGGAGGGAGGGAGGGAGGAAGGAAGGAAGGAAGGAAGGAAGGAAGGAAGGAAGGAAGGAAGGAAGGAAGGAAGGAAGGAAGGAAGGAAGGAAGGAAGGAAGGAAGGAAGGAAGGAAGGAAGGATGGGAGGGAGGGAGGAAAGAAGGGAGGGAGGGAGGAAAGAAGGACGGAAAGAAGTAAGTAAGAATTCTTATACACACAAATTCAGGCTGCCCCACTTAGGCCCTTTCCTTCCCCAAACCCCTCCCTTCCCCAATGCCGCTCCCAAAATCTCTAGGTATTTTGCAATTCAGAATTGGCAACCCCAGGAGAAAAAAAAATTAAGTGGGAAAGAATTCTTATACACACAAATTCAGGCTGCCCCACCTTTTGTGGGTGGAGCCTCCCACTCCCTAACATTGACACAACAGCCAGGAATTCAACAGGTGCAGCATAAACAGGAGCCAGCAGTGTGATGCGGTGGCTAAAAAGGCAAATGCAATTCTGGGCTGTACAATCAGAATCACGTGATGTGATGGTTTCGCTTTACTCTGCTCTGGGAAGACCTCACGTGGACTCTTGTGTTCAGTTTTGGGCACCACATTTGAAGGAGGATAGAGACAAGCTGGAGCAGGTCCAGAGGAGGGCGACAAAGATGGTGAGGGGTCTGGAGACCAAGTCCTATGAGGAAAGGTTGAAGGAGCTGGGGATGTTTAGCCTGGAGAGGAGGTAGCTATCCTTCACGTCAGCCCCTAGTGGTGCTTCCCAAGAACCAGTGGGTTCTGGAGGATCTAGGGCAGGGGTGGTCAAACTTGCTTAATGTAAGAGCCACACTGAATAAATGTCAGATGTTTGAGAGCCTGTCAGAAGGAAGGAAGGAAGGGGAAAGATGGAAGGAAGGGAAGGAAGGAAGGAAGGAAGGAAGGAAGGAAGGAAGGAAGGAAGGAAGGAAGGAAGGAAGGAAGGAAGGAAGGAAGGAAGGGAGGAAGGAAGGAACGGAGGGAGGGAGGGAGGGAGGGGAAGGAAAGAAGGGAGGAAGGAAGGGGAAGGAAAGAAGGAAGTAAGGAAAATAGATGGGGAGGGAGAGATGGAAAGAAAGCAACTTTTATCTTTAAATGCTTGGCTTGGAAAAGTGATTTAAAGAGACAAATGCCTTCTCCAAGCCAGCCAATGGGGCGGTGGGGGCTTTGAGAGCCACACAAGATGTGCAAAAGAGCTACATGAGCCCCCGTTTGGCCACCCCTGATCTAGGCAGAACTTCCAGACAGAGCGGTTCCTCAGAGGGACAGGCTTCCTCGGGAGGTGTGGGCTCTCCTTCTTTGGATTGGCCGCCATGTGACAGCCATGCTGATTCTGCAAACTTTGGCAGATCGTGGGATGGAGGCAGGAAGGGTTGCATCAGGGTTTCGTTCTCCTTTTCCTTTCTCACCCGCCCCGCGAAATGCCGATCGCCACTTTGGAGTCAGGAAGCCATTTTACTCTAGGCCACTTTGGCCAGGGATCGTGGAGGTTTTCGGCCATCTCCGGGGCACGGAGCCTGCAGGGGTCACTGCTGGGTGTGTGCAGGTGTGGAAGGAGGTACCTGCACGGTGCAGGGGGTTGGACTAGGCGACTCTGGAGGGCCTCTCCAACTCTATCATTCTAGTCATGATTTCTGAACTGCCGAGCTCTCAACACCCAGCCCCGGGTGCGAGTCGGTCTCCAAGGAGATCCATTTAGGGTTGCCAATCCCCAGGTGGGGGCAGGGGATCCCCCGGTTTGGAGGCCCTCCCCCCACTTCAGGGTCGTCAGAAAGCGGGGGGAGGGGAGGGAAATGTCTGCTTGGAACTCTGTTATTCCCTATGGAGATTTATTCCCGTAGAAAATAATGGAGAATTGATCCACGGGTACCCTGGGGCTCTCTGGGGGGGCTGTTTTTTGAGGTAGAGGCACCAAATTTTCAGTACAGCATCTAGTGCCTCTCCCCAAAATATTCCCCAAGTTTCAAAACGATTGGACCAGGGGGTCCAATTCTATGAGCCCCAAAAGAAGGTGCCCCTATCCTTCATTATTTCCTATGGAAGGAAGGCATTGAAAAAGTGTGCCGTCCCTTTAAATGTGATGGCCAGACCTCCCTTTGGAGTTCAATTGTGCTTGTCGCACCCTTGATCTTGGCTCCACCCCCATTTTCTCCTGGCTCCACCCCCAAAGTCTCCTGGCTCCACCCCCAAAGTCCCCAGATATTTCTTAAATTGGACTTGGCAACCCTAGATCCATTGCACACACCCCACCCCCCTTGATGCTCAGACCAGACTTTGACGCAAACTCCTTGTTCGTACACCGGTGGATCGCCTGACTGTAGCGGTTCATCCCAATTGCCACGGGGTGCAGCACTGTGTCAGTGCAGAAGCAGCATATACGACAGGATCATACCTGGATAGGGTTGCCAATCCCCAGGTGCGGGCAGGGGATCCCCCGGTTTAGAGGCCCTCCCCCCCACTTCAGGGTCATCAGAAAGCGGGGGAGGGGAGAGAATCGTCTGCTGGGAACTCAGTTATTCCCTGTGGAGACTTATTCCCATAAGAAATAATGGAGAATTGATCCGCGGGTATCTGGGGCTCTGGAAGGGCTGTCTTGTGAGGTAGAGGCACCATATTTTCAGTATAGCATCTAGTGCCTCTCCCCAAAATACCCCTCAGGTTTCAAAGGGATTGGACCAGGGGGGCCAATTCTATGAGCCCCACAAGTAGGTGCCCCTATCCTTCATTATTTCCTATGGAAAGGAGACTTTTTAAAAGGTGTGCGGTCCCTTTAAATGTGATGGCCAGAACTCCCTTTGGAGTTCTATTATGCTCATCCCATATGCTCATCCCACCCTTGCTCCTGGCTCCACCCCTAATGTCTCCTGGCTCCACCCCCAAAGTCTCCTGGCCCCACCCCCCAAAGTCCCCAGATCTTTCTTGAATTGGACTTGGCAACCCTATACTTTGATCCTGATTTAGTGGATCCTCCAAGACCTTACAATAGGCCCTGTACAAAGAGCCCTGTAAGCTCTTGGAGGATTGGCTACATCGAGGGAAAGGGGTGTGGCCTAATGCACAAAGGAGCTCCTGCTACTAAAAAAGCCCTGGGAACCTCTGATGTGACTGCACAGCCACAGTTGCCTTTTGTCCACAATCACACCTGTTAGATGAAGACGGACAATGCTTTGTACAGAAAAAGAAGAGGTGGTGGAGGAGGAGATGGGATTTATACCCTGCCCCTCACTTGGAGTCCCTGAGAGAGTGTCTTACAATCTCCTTCCCCTTCACCTCCCTGCAACAGACACCCTGTGAGTGAGGCAGGTAGGGCAGAGAGAGCTCTGACAGAAACTGCTCCTGAAAGGAACAGCTCTGACAGAGTTCTGACTGACCCAAGGTCATATCAGCAGGTGCAAGTGGAGGAGTGGGGAATCAAACCCGGTTCTCTCAGATAAGAGTCCACCCGCTTAACCACTACACCAGACTGGCTCTCAGGAAGAGGAGAAGGAGGAAATTGAATTTATAGCCTGCCCTTCACTCGGAGTCTCAGAGCGGCTTACAATCTCTTTCCCTTCCTCTCTCCACAACGGACCCTCTGTAAGGTAGGTGCGGCTGACAGAGCTCTCAGAAAACTGCTTTTGAGAGAATGTGACTGACCCAAAGTCACCCAGCAGCTGCATGTGAAGGAGTGGGGAATCAAACCCGGTTCTCCAGATTACAGTCCGCGGCTCTTAACCGCTACCCCAAACTGGCTCTTCAGTTGTTACTCTCACACAGGGTGGGAGCTGAATCAGTGAAAAAGAAGACGACTGCACATTTATACCCCGCCCTTCTCTCTGAATCGGAGTCTCAGAGCGGCTTACAATCTCCTTTATCTTCCTCCCTCACAAGACACCCTGTAGGTGAGTGGGGCTGAGAGAGCTCTCGCAGCAGCTGCCCTTTCAAGGACAACTCCTGCCAGAGCTATGGCTGACCCAAGGCCATTCCAGCAGCTGCCAGTGGAGGTGTGGGGAATTAAACCCGGTTCTCCTAGATAAGAGTCCGCACACTTCACCACGACACCAAGCTGGATGCACTACAACAAGTGGGTAATGATCTGTGGTTCAGACGGCAATTTAAAGGCCACCGTGAGCATTTTCGGTGTGCGTTCATCCACTCGGGTGGAAAAGCAACGGAGAGAAATTTATTTATTTTTTTAACGGGAAACAAAGCTCGCAGGTGGGTGAGGGAGGGGCAAACCCAGGGTGCTTATTACGGAATAGCTGCCATTTAGACGCATTTAACAGCATTTACGTACTTGGCAGGGGGCAAGACGCTACGAAAGGTCTGGCATTTTGCATCGATGCAGAGATGGGTGCGCGTGCTCTCCACTCGGAGATTTCACTGCCACCGTCTGCTGCGATGAACCCTGAAAAGGCTGGGGTCTTACGCCGAAAACATCCTCCGGAAAGAAAACAGGGAAAGTGGTTTCCAGGAACAAGGACCACAAAGCAGAGAGTGATCAAAATGTGGGATTCGCTGACTGAGAACGTAGTGGTGGCCACAGAAACAAATAGCTTGAATAGGAGGTTAGATAGATTCATGGACGAGATGGTCTATCAATGGCTACTAGCCATGGGAGCTGAGGGGAACCTCCACATTTAGAGGCATTAAGCCTCTGAATCCCAAAGCTAGGGGAAGGCCTCAGTCTCTCTGCCCTGCGGTTGGCCCCCCAGAAGAACTGGTTGGCCACTGTGTGAGACAGGATGCTGGACTAGATGGACCTTCACTGGTCTGATCCAGCAGGGCTCTTCTGATGAAGACCTTGGCCTCTCTGCCCTGTTGTTGGCCCTCCAGACGAACTGGTTGGCCACTGTGTGAGACAGGATGCTGGACTAGATGGACCTTCACTGGTCTGATCCAGCAGGGCTCTTCTGATGTTCTTATGAAGGCCTTGGCCTCTCTGCCCTGTTGTTGGCCCTCCAGACGAACTGGTTGGCCACTGTGTGAGACAGGATGCTGGACTAGATGGACCTTCACTGGTCTGATCCAGCAGAGCTCTCTTCTGATGTCCTTATTGCTGACCATCCCGAGGATCTGGTTGGCCACTGTGTGAGACAGGATGCTGGACTAGAAGGACCATTGGTTTGATCCGGCAGGGCTCTTCTGATGTGCTTATGAAGGCCTTGGTTTATCTGCCCTGTTGTTGGCCCTCCAGAGGAACTGGTTGGCCACTGTGTGAGACAGCATGCTGGACTAGATGGACCTTCACTGGTCTGATCCAGCAGGGCTCTTCTGATGTCCTTATGAAGGCCTCGGCTTCTCTGCCCTGTTGCTGGCCCTCCAGAAGAACTGGTTGGCTACTGTGTGAGACAGGATGCTGGACTAGAAGGACCACTGGTCTCATCCAGCAGGGCTTTTCTGGTGTTCTTATGTTTAAAGCAGGATCTAAGCAACTTCGTCCACCCATTGACATGGGCTAGATCGGTTCTGCCTCTGTCGGCTTCCCCACAGAGCCTTAGGGTTAAAGCAACACCCTCCCATGATTGCGGAGCCCGGGGAAGTTAATTTAATGAAGTGTGAGGCTTTTTATGTGCTTTTAATTACATCGTGATAATTAACGTTATGGACTCTCGGTCCTGATTGCTCGCCCGCCCTGCGCCAGCTCCCTGCCTGTTTGTAAATAAAATTAACCGCCCGCACCCCCGGCGCGGCTGCCACCCACGCTTGCTGGGATGGAAAATTCCACCACTGTCAGGGCCCTGGCAACGCACCAATCATGGGCAGGATGCTAGAGGAGACTTGGGCGTGCCCCGCATCGTAAAGCCCTTCACGACCTGGGACCTGGTGTGGTGAAAGGGTTAATATGGTGGCCAAACTTGGGAGCCACATGTGGCTCTTTCACACATTTTGTGTGGCTCTTGGAGGCCTCACCGTTCCATGGAACCGCTTAGAGAAGGAATTTCTCTCTTTAAATCACTTCTCCAAGCCAAGCCAGCCAAAGTCTTGGTGAATGCATTTAAATTTAAAGGTTGCTTTCTTTCCACCTCTCTTTTCCTTACTCCTCCCCGCATCTGTTTTCTTTCTTTCTCTTCCTTCCTTTCTTTTTCTGTCCTTCCCTCCCTCCTCTTTCTTTCTTTCTTTCTTTCTTTCTTTCTTTCTTTCTTTCTTTCTTTCTTTCTTTCTTTCTTTCTTTCTTTCTTTCTTTCTTTCTTTCTTTCTTTCTTTCTTTCTTTCTCTCTCCCTCCTTTCTTCCTGCCAGTCCTTGAAAGGGCAACTGCTGTGAGAGTCCTCTCAGCCCCACCCACCTCACAGGGTGTCTGTTGTGGGGGAGGAAGATAAAGAAGATTGTGAGCCGCTCTGAGACTCTGAGTGGAAGGTGGGATATAAATCCAATATCATCTTCTTCTTCTTCACGCAGTCCCTGTATCGCTCCCTGAGCATCCTCCACCTAGAGGACACTTAGGGAGTGCTACAGAGACTGCATTGGCCAGAAGTCCTCCCCCACCCCTCTCTGGTGTTCAGAAATATCAGAGGGGAGGGGGAAGGCTCCTGGCAGTGCACAGTCTCTGTATTGGTCCCTGAGCGTCCTCTGGGTGGAGGACGCTCAGGGAGCGATACAGGGACCATGCGCTGGCAAAACTTGGGCATTTGCCTATGGCGCTGGGCCATGAGGGCCCGATTTGGCGCCCTCCCGAGCCCGGCTCCCTAGGCAAATGCCGAGTTTGCCTTGTGGGAGAGCCAGCCCTGGCTACTGCATAAACTAGTTTGCTCTGGGGCCCTCCTTCTTGAGCTAAGACAAAAATGTGTGAGCCGGAGGCTAAATATACTGTGAGCTAGCTCATACTCACTCAGCTGAACCCTGGTCCCAGGTTTCATCCCCAGCCCCTCCAGTTAGAAGGACTAAGCAGTAGGTGATGTGATTGATTTTGGTGCTGCTGGGAGCGGGGCAGGGATGCACGATGCCCCAACCTCGTTGGTGCTCACCGAAGATCCCTCTCCGCCGCGCCTACCGCTCTGCTCGCCCGACGTCTCCCTCCCCCACCATCCACGCCCCCCCCCCCAGCTCCATCCGCTGCAATCCTTCACCTGCTCCGGGGCTAATAGGAACGCATCCATCATCGTGTCGCATGTAAGGCCCCCCCCCCGTCCCACATGGCAGGCAGCCTCTAATATATTTATCTGCTGTCCTGGCAGCCGCTTCCTCCCCTCCCCATAATCAATAGCGCCGCGCTCAATAGGAAAATGAATAGTGTCACTTCGATGGCTATCGGAGGAGGAAATTGCCAGCTTAAGTGACAGGGCTGTGCGGCGCTGCCACCTGATTTTCGTCCTCCTGCCATCCAGGACTCTGTTGCTGGCTTTCTGCACAGGCAGACTGGGAGGGATCCTAGAAGGGATGGTAGCTCAGTGGTAGAGCATCTGCTTGGCAAGCGGAAGGTCCCAGGTTCAATCCCCGGCATCCCCAGTTATAAGGACCGAGCAACAGGGGATGAGAAAGACCTCAGCCTGAGACCCTGGAGAGCCATGAAGTCAGGCTGTAGCTCAGTGGTAGAGCATCTGCTTGGCAAGCAGAAGGTCCCAGGTTCAATCCCCGGCATCTCCAAAAAAGCGTCCAGGCACATTGGTGTGAAAAACCTCAGCTTGAGACCCTGGAGAGCCGCTGCCAGTCTCGAGTAGACAATACTGACTTTTGATGGACCTTTGAGGGTCTGATTCAGTATAAGGCAGCTTCACATGTTCATATGTTCAAGAGTCTTCTTTGTAAAGCGCCGGCAGCAGAACTAGAAGGGGGAGACGGGCGCACAGGGCAGGGGTGCCAAAAGTGCCAGCATGGTGTCAGTGCCGGATTAAACCCCGGAGGCCCCTGGGCAGTCAAAATCTCAGAGGCCCCTTCGCAAATTATCTCAAGAGTTGGAGCAGCCACCCCACTGCCCGTGGCCCCCGCTGCATCCCCCTTCTCAAAAGCCCCTTTGACAAAGCTGCGGGGGAGAGGCAGAGAGAGGCAAACCTGGCAATGACAGTGGCTCAGTGCTCGGTAAGCAGAAGGTCCCAGGTTCAGTCCCCAGCATCTCCAACTCAAAAGGGTCCTGGCGTGAAAAACCTCAGCTTGAGACCCTGGAGAGCTGCTGCCAGTCTGAGTAGACAATGCTGACTTGGATGGACCGAGAGGCTGATTCAGTAGAAGGCACCTTCATATGTTCATACGACGCCGGCAACAGCCGCACCAGGCAAGTCAGGCAAAGAGCGGCTCAGTTGCTGGCTGCATGTGCAGGCTGGGAGGGCTGCAGGCAGGGGGGAAACTGAGGGGGGAGCCAGCACGGCACTCCTAAAGGCATGGGGGCCCAGAGGTCAGTGCCTACTTGGCCTAATTGTTAATCTAGAGGATCCTAGAAGAGTCTTCTTCATAAACTGCCAGCAGCAGAACTAGAAGGGAGAGACAGGCACACTTGAGCAGGGGTGCCCAAGGGCCAGTATGGTGTAGAATCAGAGTTGAAAGGGATCTTCAGGGTCATCTAGTCCAACCCCCCTGCACAATGCTGGGAATTCACAAACAATGGCAGACTCTAATCTGGAGAACTGGGTTTGATTCCCCACTCCTCCGCAGGCAGCTGGTGGGGTGACCTTGGGTCAGACACAGTTCTCTTCAGAGCTCTGTCAACCCCACCTGCCTCACAGGGGAGGAAGGCGATTGTAAGCCAGGAGTGGCCAAACTTGCTTAACGTAAGAGCCACATAGAATAAATGCCAGATGGTTTAATGGTTTATTGGATTTATATCCCGCCCTCCCCATCGAAGCAGGCTCAAGATAGGAAGGAAGGAAGGAAGGAAGGAAGGAAGGAAGGAAGGAAGGAAGGAAGGAAGGAAGGGAGGGAGGGAGGGAGGGAGGGAGAAAGGAAGGAAGGAGGTAGCACTTCCTTTCAGGATAGAGGAAGCCTGCTGTTCGATAAGCTGGCAACCCCTGAGAGGCTTAGTATGGGCAGCACGCCAGGGAGGTGGAGCCGGTTCTTGCAGCCAAGCATAAAATGCAGCCACTGAGTCTTGATAGCATTGAAGGAGGATTGAGAGCCACAAGATAGGAAGGAAGGTAGGCAGGCAAATAGAGGGGGAGGGGGAGGCAGAAAGAAAGCAACTTTAAATGAATTCTCCAAACTGCTGGCTGGTGTGGCTTGAAGAAGTGATTTAAAGAGACAAATGCCTTCTCCCAGCTGGCCAACGGGGCAGTGAGGGCTTCAAGAGCCATACAACATGTGTGAAAGAGCCACATGTTGTAAACCGCTCTGAGACCACTTTGGGTAGTGAAGAGAGGGATCCAAACCAACTCCTCCTCTTTCTCCTCCTGTTTCAACGGACTTAGGCAGAGCATGAGAAGGAGGGCAGGAAGGGTTGCATCCATGCTTAGTTCTTGTGGCCCCTTCTTACTTGCCCAGGGAAATGCTGTTTTTGGGAGGCTTAGCATGGGCAGCACACCAGACAGGAGGGGGCCAATTCTTACGGCCAAGCACGAAACGCAGCCGCTGAGTCTTGCTAGCACCGAAGGAGGATTCAGGGGTCTGAACTTTGATTTACCACTAGTCATTTGACAGAACACCTTCTGAGCAGGAGATGCTCTTTGAAGTATCTGGAATTTTACTTGCAGTGCTTTAAAGCTTTAATAGCTGTCCATTACTGTCTCAGTACCAGGCATGTCTGTAGGGGGGAGAATAGCTATCGATGTTCTTTCCTATTTGCCCCTCACCTTCAGAGGTGAAACAACAGAGGGTAGGACCTGCAATAGCGGGTTGGAATTGCCGGCGGAAAGGTACTGGCTAAATGTTAAGCTTCTTTTTTCTTTGGACTCCAGTAGGCAGCCGTGTTGGTCTGAAGCAATAGACCAAAGCAGTAGACAAGTGGCACCCTTAAGACCAACTAAGTTTTCTTCAGAATGGAAGCTTTCGTATGCTCTTAAGCAGACTTCAGCAGACAAAATGGGAATGGCAAGCAGCTTCTTAATATAAATGGGCAGTGTAGAATCACGGGAATGGTTTTTTTTAGCCGATTAAAAGAATCACAAATAGGGATCTGTGTTTGTTAGTGTTAGGACAAAGCAGGGCTGAAAAAACACTTTTAGAAGAGTGTATCAGAATGATGGGTTTTTTTGTGTTGACATGCTCAAATGAGGGATATGGGCTGTTTGTCTCATTACATATACTAATCCACCTTCTACTATACTTTAATGCACCCTGTTCTTCTAATGGCGAACTTATATTATTTCTGCTTTAGAACACTGTATCAGAATATTTGGGTGTTTTGTTTTTGTTTTTTTGTATTGACACACTCACTCAAATGGGGGGTATTGGCTGTTTGTCGTATTGAATATACCAGGGGTGGCCAACGGCAGCTCTCCAGATGTTTTTTGCCTACAACTCCCATCAGCCCCAGCCAAAAGAAATCTATTGTCCATTCCTGGACCAAAGGAGGCTAGGTTACATTCAACGTGAGCTAGGGCCTTCTCGGTGGCAGCACCAGAATTGTAAAGCAAAGCAATGTTTATTAAAAACAGTCATAAGACCAGAATTGTGGAATGTTCTCCCGGAGGCCATAAAATAAAATAGATGAATTTATTGTCATTGTTCTCAACAAAAAGAGAGCAACGAAATGAGGTGCTCTTCCACAAACATACCAACACATCAAACACACATATTCATAAACCATTTAAATACATCTAAAACCATTAGGCCCTGCGGGATCTCTCCACTTTCCACAGGGCCTGCAAGACCGAATTGCTTCGACAGGCTTTTGATATCTAACCGGGAGAGAGCTGCCACCTGACATCATATAGAGTATTAGGTGATCACCGTCTGGAAAGAAGAACTCGCTTGTATTGTAAACTGTAGCGATACAGCACCATGAAATGGTTTTTAAAAAATGGAAAGGGCAGCTTCTGGGAGAGCTCTCTCAGCCCTACCCACCTCACAGGGTGTCTGTTTTAATGACGGGGGGGGGGGGCGGGAAGGTAAAGGATATTGTGACCACTCTGAGACTGAAATTCGGAGTATAAGGCGGGATATAAACCCAGTATCATCATCATCTTCTTCTTCTTCATTTGATGTAGTGGTGAAGTGTGCAGACTCTTATCTGGGAGAACCGGGTTTAGTTCCCCACTCCTCCACCTGCACTTGCTGGAATGGCCTTGGGCCAGCCATAGATCTCGCAGGAATTGTCCTTGAAAGAGCAGCTACTGTAAGCGCTCTCTCAGCCCCACGTACCTCACAGGGTGTCTTTTTTTTGAGGGGGGGGAGGTGACAAAGATTGTGATCACTCTGAGATTCGGCGTGGAGGGCGGGATATAAATCCAATACCATCATCATCATCATCATAGGGCTGAGGACCTGCTTACCTTAGGGACCGTCTCTCCCGCCACGTTCCCCAAAGAGCACTTAGATCTGGATCCCAAAACCTACTAGCGATCCCTGGGCCACAGGAGGCGAGACTCAAATCTCCCAGAGATAGGGCCTTCTCGGTAGCAGCCCCCTACTGGTGGAACCAGCTCCCGGAGGACGTGAGGGCTTTGCGGGACCTTGCCCAGTTCCGCAAGCCCTGTAAAGCCACACTCTTCCGGTTAGCCTTTAACTGATCTAGCGTTACCGTCATTGCGGGAGAAAATGTAAGAATACTGAAGCCATCAGAAGCGATACAACTGCATGTGATATCAGCACCAGATTGTTTTAATGATTGTTTTGATTATTGAATTTTAAATTGTTGTATTTTAAATTGTGTACAATTCTGGTCACCGCACCTCAAAAAGGATATAATAGCATTGGAAAAAGTCCAGAAAAGGGCAACTAAAATGATTAAAGGTTTGGAACAATTTCCCTGTGAAGAAAGGTTAAAACGCTTTGGGCTCTTTAGCTTGGAGAAACGTTGACTGTGGGTTAACGTGATAGAGGTTTACAAGATTATGCATGGGATGGAGAAAGTAGAGAAAGAAGTCCTTTTCTCCCTTTCTCACAATACAAGAACTCGTGGGAATTCAATGAAATTGCAGAGCAGTCAGGTTAAAACGGATAAAAGGAAGTACTTCTTCACCCAAAGGGTGATTAACATGTGGAATTCACTGCCACAGGAGGTGGCGGCGGCGGCTACAAGCATAGCCAGTTTCAAGAGAGGTTTGGCTAAAAATATGGAGCAAGGTCCATCAGTGGCTATTAGCTACAGTATATTATTGTAACTGTCTGCGGCAGTGATGCTCTGTATTCTTGGTGCTGGGGGGGGGGGCAAAGTGGAAGGACTTCTAGCCCCACTTGTGAACCTCCTTTTTTTGGCCACTGTGTGACACAGAGTGTTGGACTGGAGGAGCCATTGGCCTGATCCAACAGGGCTTCTCCTATGTTCTTATGTGACACAGAGTGTTGGACTGGATGGGCCATCGGCCTGATCCAACATGGCTTCTCTTATGTTCTTATGTGACACAGAGTGTTGGACTGGAGGGGCCATTGGCCTGATCCAACATGGCTTCTCTTATGTTCTTATGTATTAACGTTATGCAATTTTTAAATTGATGATTTTCATTTTATTGTTGTGAATCGCCTTGAGTCTACTCCGGTGGGGCGGGCGGGATATAAATCAAACAAAATCAATAAAATCATCATCATCTTCTTCTTCTTCTTCGGCAGTCTCTGTTAACTTCGGTACCGCCAGAAAGCCACCAACCCTGGGTGAACGCCTGTTCCTCCTTTCAGGCTGCGGTGAAGTCACTCCTGTTTGCTCCCAGAAATAATTGCAGGATTACGGCTCGACAAAGAGACGCTGCTTCCAGGAGCCTGAATTTATAGCTCTTGGCATTCCCTGTAAGATGTGTAGAAGGCCACTAGCTCAGCCAGCTTTTAAAAAAGGAAAAGGCCTGCCGGGATTTATGGAAGACAGGGCTGTCAGCCGCAATTAGCCATGACAGAACTTCCGTGTTCAGAGGCAGTCGAGTTCTGTTGATGGGGCGCTGAATACAGTGGAGATGTGGGGAGATTACTGGGTTTTCGGCCTTCTTTGGGAAACAAGATGCTGGGCTGGATGGACTGCCCGTGTGGTGCAGAGAAAATATTTCCCGCATAGCAGAAGGGGAAGGGAGAAGTAAGAACATAAGAGAAGCTGTGCTGGATCTGGCCAGTGGCCCCTCCAGTCCAAAACCCAAGCAACACCAGGAGGTCCACCAGTCAGCCCAGGACTCCAGAAGCCCTCTCACTGTTGCCCCCCCAGCATGAAGAAGACAGAGTGTCGCTGCCTCAGACATAAGAACATAAGAGAAGCCATGTTGGATCAGGCCAGTGGCCCATCCAGTCCAACACTCTGTGTCACACAGTGGCCAAAACTCAGGTGCCATTAGGAGGTCCAGAACTCCAGAAGCCCTTCCACTGTGTAATGCAGACTGGGGCCACGTCGCATCACAACGTTTTCACAGTAGAATTTTTATGGGGCGGTTTGCTATTGCGTTCCCCAGTCATCTACACTCCCTCCCCCCTTGCAGCGAGCTGGGTCCTCATTTTACCAACCTCGGAAGGATGGAAGGCTGAGTCGACCTTGAACCGGCGACCTGAACCCAGCTTCCGCCAGGATCGAACGCAGGTCGTGAGCAGAGAGCTCGGACTGCAGCTTCACCACTCTGCGCCACGGGGCTTCTCATTCGCTCTGCACCCGGAGCCCCTAGCTACGCTTTCCCAAGCCCTGCGGTCACTTCCTCTGCCTGTTTCTAACTTGCTGATTCTCGGAGCCTAGAAGAAAAAGTACGAATAATTAACTCTCCCCCCCCTCCCTTTCAGGTGGGCACAATGCCTTCCGCAGTGCTTATTACCGAAGCTGCAACCCCACTGGGCCCTTCTATCCCGTGTCTCCTTGAGAAGGACCGAACGGCGCGGGGCGGTGATTGGAGGCGTGCGTGCGCAAAGGCAGCGCCGCGGTGACAGCCGCTACCGGCCTGTCAGGGAAAGTGACAGGTGTGACGGGAGGACAGCCCCGGGGGGGAGAGATGGCGCCGGCGGGCAGCAATGACACCGGTAATTGAATCCTGCCAGCTTTTGCGGCTGGCCTGTGCCCCGCCAGCCAAGGAGGAAAGGAGCCAGAGGGGTTGTGGGTTTGGGGGGGCGGTGGGATAGATGCGAAGAAGAGCCCCGTGGCGCAGTAGCGGTAAAGCTGCAGTACTGCCGTCGGAGCCCTCTGCTCACGACCTGAGTTCGATTCCAGCGGAAGCTGGTTCAGGTAGCCGGCTCGAGGTCGACTCAGCCTTCCGTCCTTCCGAGGTCGGTCAAATGAGTACCCAGCTTGCTGGGGGGGGGGAAGTGTAGAGGACTGGGGAAGGCAATGGTAAACCACCCCGTCAAAAGTCTGCCGTGAAAGCAACATTGCCCCAGAGTCGGAAACGACTGGTGCTAGCACAGGGGACTACCTTTACCATTTTTTAGAAAGAAAGAGCCCCGTGGCGCAGAGTGGTAAAGCTGCAGTACTGCAGCCCTAAGCTCTGCTCACGACCTGAGTTCGATCCCCGGCGGAAGCTGGGTTTTCAGGTCGCCGGTTCGAGGTTGATTCAGCCTTCCATCCTTCCGAGGTTGGTAAAATGAGTACCCAGCTTGCTGCGGGGGGGAAAGCGTAGATGACTGGGGAAGGCAAAGGCAAACCACCCCGTGAAAAGGTCTGCCGTGAAAACGTTGTGAAAGCAGCGTCACCCCAGAGTCGGAAACGATTGGTGCTAGCAAAGGGTTCTACCTTTACCTTTAAGAGCCCCGTGGTGCTGGCAGAGACTTTTCTGCTGGGATTACAAATGGAAAAATTTCCAAAAGAAGATAGAACATTAATATGGTACTTGCTCTCAGCTGCTAGGACATTGTATGCGCAGTTGTGGAAGCAAGAAAAAATACCAGAAAAATGGGACTGGATTATGAAAGTTATGTCATGGAGTGAAATGGACAAATTAACAAGAAAATTAAGAGACTGTGATTTAGAACTTTTTAACCAAGAGTGGAAGAAATTCAGAAGATATGTAGAGAAAGAGTGGAAAATAAAAGGACATTGGACAATTTTTGAGGATTAAGATTTTTAAGATAACAATACAATTCTTGAAGGGGGTTCTTCTTCCCTATGTTTCTTTTTTGTTTCGTTTTTTTTTCTTGATAGTTAAGGGTACCTTTAATATCTGTTTTTTTAAAGAAAATAACACTGGCGGGGGTCAAGTAATTGGGGGAGGGGTGGGAGAAAGTAAGATGTGGGGTAGAATGATGGTCTTTTTCTTAATATATATTAAGCTTTTTATAAGTTGTAGTTATAGTTCTACTACCATATGTTACTAATAAAATTGTTTATTCATAAAAAAAAGAGCCCCGTGGTGCAGAGTGTTAAAGCTGCAGTACTGCAGTCCTAAGCTCTGCTCACGACCTGAGTTCGATCCCCAGTGGAAGTTGGTTTCAGGTAGCCGGCTGCAGGTTGACTCAGCCTTCCATCCTTCTGAGGTTGATCAAATGAGTACCCAGCTTGCTGGGGGGGGGGGAGTGTAATGATCGGGGAAGGCAAAGGCAAACCACCCCGTAAAAAGGTCTGCCGTGAAAACGTTGTGAAAGCACCGTCACCCCGGAATCTGAAACGACCGGTGCTTGCACAGGGGACCTTTCCTTTTTCCTGGATAGATGCTACAGGGGGGACTGGGAGGGGCCAGGCCCATCCTTTCAACTCTCCCCCTACCAACTCTATGGCCTCTCCACTGGAGTGCCTCCAATCTGTCCCCTTTGCTCCCTGCCACTCTGAACAAGTAGCAGTGTTGCTTCCCTAACACACCTTGCAGAGCAAAGAGGGTGGTGGTGGGGGGAATCAAGAGCTCTCTGTCTCTCAGCGAGATGGGCACATAAGAGGTGGGGGAACCAGAGCTGCTGCTGTGACTCGCTCAGGTGAAGGGGGGTTAGCTTGTGGAACTCAAGAGAGCTTACAGTTCCGAGAGCCCTGGGTTGCCAAACTGGCTGGACCCCTACCCCCCCCCCCCCAACAAAAAACCTGCTGTGGACCCCACCCAATAGGAAATCCTGGCTACGGCCTTGGGGTGGGGGTGGGAAAAGAGGCACAGTTCGGGTTTGAACACAGGAAGCTGCTGTTTGCCCAGTCGGAGCCTTAGGCCTATATCAGGGTCAGTGTCGCCTGATCTCACCAACAGCAGCTCTCCAGGGTCTCGGGTAGAGAAGAAGAATTGCTGATTTACACCCCGCCCTTCTCTCCAAATCAGAGACTCACAATCTTCTCCCCCCACAACAGAAACCCTGTGAGGTGTGTGGGGCTAAGAGGGCTCTTACAGCAGCTGCTCTTTCAAGGACAACTCCTACAAGAGCGATGGCTGACCCAAGGCCATTCCAGCCACTGCGAGTGGAGAAGACCGCTGTAGATTTATACCTACCCTTCTCTTTGAATCAGAGACTAGAGCAGCTCACAATCTCCTATATCTTCTCCCCCCACAACAGACACCCTGTGAGGTGGGTAGGGCTAAGAGGGCTCTCACAGCAGCTGCCCTTTCAAGGACAACACCTACAAGAGTGATGGCTGACCCAAGGCCATTCCAGCAGCTGCGAGTGGAGAAGACTGCTGTAGATTTATACCCACCCTTCTCTTTGAATCAGAGACTCAGAGTGGCTCACAATCTCCTATATCTTCTCCCCCTACAACAGACACTCTGTGAGGTGGGTGGGGCGGAGAGGGCTCTCACAGCAGCTGCCCTTTCAAGGACAATTCCTATAAGAGCTATGGCTGACACAAGGCCATTCCAGCAGCTGCGAGTGGAGAAGACTGTTGTAGATTTATACCCACCCTTCTCTCTGAATCAGAGACTCAGAGCAGCTCACAATCTCCTAGATCTTTTCCCCCTACAACAGACACTCTGTGAGGTGGATGGGGCTGAGAGAGTGCTGACAGAAGCTGCCCTTTCAAGGACAACCCCTACCCGAGCTATGGCTGACCCAAGGCCATTCCAGCAGCTGCAAGTGGAGGAGTGGGGAATCAAACCCGGTTCTCCCAGAGAAGAGTCTGTGCACTTCGCCATGACACCAAACTGGCTCTCACTACCCAAACTGTGAAAAGAGGAACAGTTTGGGTTTGAACACACGAAGCTGCTCTTTCCCCAGTCGGAGCCTTAAGTCTATGTCAGGGTCAGTGTGGCCTGCAGTTCTCCAGGGCCTCATTCAGAGGACTTTCCGATCCCTTATTACCTGGGTTTTGGCCACCGAGTGACACAGAGTGTTGGACTGGATGGGCCACTGGTCTGATCCGATATGGCTTCTCTTACAGGGCTGCCCAGTCCAATTCAAGGAAAAGAAGATGACTGCAGATTTATACCTCTTGTAGATTTATACCCACCCTTCTCTCCGAATCAGAGACTCAGAGCGGCTCACAATCTCCTGTATCTTCCTCCCCCACAACAGACACCCTCTGAGGTGGGTGGGGCTGAGAGGGCTCTCACTGCAGCTGCCCTTTCAAGGACAACCTCTGCCAGAGCTATGGCTGACCCAAGGCCATTCCAGCAGCTGCAAGCGGAGGGGTGGGGAATCAAACCCGGTTCTCCCAGATAAGAGTCCGCACACTTCACCACTAAACCAAACTGTATCTCAGCTGGGGATTTTGGGGGTGGAGCTGGGAATCTTTGGGGGTGGAGCCAGGAACAAGGTTGTGACAAGCATAATTGAACTCCAAAGGGAGTTCTGGTCATCACGTTTAAAGGGACTGCATTCCTTTTAAATGCCTTCCCTCCATCGGAAATAATGAAGGAAAGGGGCACCTTCTTTTGGGGCTCATAGAAATGGATCCCCTGGTCCAACCTTTTTGAAACTTGTAGAGTATTCTGGGGAGAGGCACTGGATGCTATGCTGCAAATTTGGTGCGTCTACCTCAAAAAACAGAGCCCCAGATACCTGCGGATCACTTCTCCATTATACCCTACGGGAATTGGTCTCCATAGGGAATCATGGGAGTGCCCAGCAAACGTTTCCCTCCCCCCTCCCTGCTTTCTGATGACCCTGAAATGGGGGGAGGGCCTCCAAACCAGGGGATCCCCTGGCCCCACCTGGCAATTGGCAACCCTAGTCTCTTAATGTTTTTATGTCTGGATCAGTGATGCTCTGTATTCTTGGGGCTTTGGGGGGGGGGCACAGTGGGAGGTCTTCTGGAGTTCTGGCCCTGTTGGTGGACCTCCTGATGACCCCTGGGGTTCTGGCCACCGTATGACACAG
Organism: Heteronotia binoei; assembly: GCF_032191835.1. Taxonomy (NCBI): domain Eukaryota; kingdom Metazoa; phylum Chordata; class Lepidosauria; order Squamata; family Gekkonidae; genus Heteronotia; species Heteronotia binoei. Next base: position 139,572,540 of record NC_083228.1, on the reverse strand, counting down.
AGTGTTGGACTGGAGGGGCCGTTGGGTTGATCCAACCCGGCTTCTCCTTACCCGATCCTCTGACCCATTCCTTAGTATTTGGTAAAAACACACACATGGGCTACCCCATGATTAGCCGTTCCACAGGGAAGGGCTGTGGCTCAGTAGTAAAGTATCTGCTTGGCTTAACCCCCACCGTCTCCAGCTGAAAGGATCACGTTAACAGTTGAGGTGAACGACCTCTGCCCGAGTTCCTGGAGAGCTGGTGCCCAGGGGAGGGACGGTGGCTCAGTGGTAGAGCATCTGCTTGGGAAGCAGAAGGTCCCAGGTTCAATCCCTGCTTGGGAAGCAGAAGGTCCCAGGTTCAATCCCTGGCATCTCCAAAAAAGGGTCCAGGCAAGTAGGTGTGAAAAACCTCAGCTTGGGACCCTGGAGAGCCGCTGCCAGTCTGAGAAGACAATACTGACTTTGATGGACCGAGGGTCTGATTCAGTATAAGGCAGCTTCATATGTTCATATGTTCATCTGATTTCCAATGTGGCACTCATGGGCAATGTGGCACCTTTTCCGGAGCCCTCTGAGTGTTTCAGAAAGTGGGCAGGACCAGGTGGGGCTTTTGCCCAGCAAGGCTTCTGATTGGCTATTGGAAATGTGATTGACTGTCCAGCAGCCGCCACAGCGCAAGGACTGAACCTATTTTGTGGCTGGCTCCGCCACCTGGGGTAGCCATTTTGTACTGCTTCTGCCACATGGCCTCTGAACGTGCCCACAGGCAGCGTCCCCTCTAAACTGAGTTGGCGTGAGCTAGCTCACAGATTTTTAGCCTCCAGATCACACGTTTTTGTCTTCGCTCAGGAAGGAGGACCTCAGAGCACACTCATTGATGCAGGAGCTCGCAACTTTCATGCCAGTCGCTCACAAAGTAGAATTTTGGCTCGCAAGACTCTGCAGCTTAGAGGGAACATGGCCCACAGGCTCAAAAAAGCTTGGGGACCCCTGAAGTAGACAGTTCTGACCTTAATGGACCAAGGTCCCGATTCATTCAAAGGCAGCTTCATACTCAATAGCTGAGAAGAGAGAGGATGATGATGATGATTACAGAAACAGCCTGTCAGATGTTCAAACCACTGTGGTTTGTGGCTACAGAACCACACAGGGCTTTTTTTGTAACAGGAAGCCCTTTGCATATTAGGCCACACATCCCTGATGTAGCCAATCCTCCAAGAGCTTACAGTAGGCCCTGTAAGAAGAGCCCTGTAAGCTCTTGAAGGATTGGCTACATCAAGGGTGTGTGGCCTACTATGCAAAGGAGTTCCTGCTACAAAAAAGCCCTGATATTAAGCCACACCCCTGATGTAACCATTTCTCCACGAGCTTACAGGGCTCTTCTTACAGGGCCTATGTAAGCTCTTGGAGGACTGGCTACATCAGGGGTGTGGACTAATATGCAAAGAAGTTCCGGCTACAAAAAAAGCCCTGATTTTAAGCCACACCCCTGATGCAACCAATTCTCCATGAGCTTACAGGGCTCTTAGTCCAGGGCTTATTATAAGCTCTTGGAGGACTGGCTACATCGGGGGTGGGCGTGGCCTAATATGCAAATGAGTTCCGGCTACAAAAAAGGCCCTGGAACCACAGAAAGGGGTGTGTGGCAGTGAAAGAGTGGCGTTCATAGGGGAAATGCGCATCTCAGCTCTTTCGCTCCTCCAAGGGGGCAGCTGAGATGAAGAACATCTAGTACCAGACGCAGGAAGCTGCAGGCTTCGGCCGAGGTAGGATTTTCGTGTTTCTTCCAGCAACGCTGGCAAAGAGCCTGTCTAAAGGACACAGTCAGGGTGAGGACGCTTGTATCATTCCCGGTGCGTCGGAGGAAGGGCGAATGCATCTTCTCCAGCCTGAAAGCAACTTATCCTGGAACAGGTTGTAAAAAAAGAAAAGAGCCCTGCAAGCTGTCAGCGTGTGGGGGAAGGAATGCATGGTAGGCGCCTATTGGCTAGCGTCCGGGCCTTGTCCGACTCCTCCCGGTTCCCAGAGCTATTTTGGAACAGGCTGAGAACAAAAACTGGCTAATTAATAAAAAACAGAGAGTGAGTATAAATGGGCAGTCTTTGCAGTGGTGGATGGTAAGCAGTGGGGTGCCACAGGGCTTAGTACTGGGTCCCATGCTTTAACTTGTCCATTAATGATTTGGAGTTGGGAGTAAGCAGTGAAGTGGCTAAGTTTGCGGACGACGCGAAATTGTTCAGGGTAGTGAGAACCAGAGAGGATTGTGAGGCACTCCAAAGGGATCTGTTGAGGCTGGGTGAGTGGGTGTCAACGTGGCAGATGAGGTTCAATGTGGCCAAGCGCAAAATAATGCACATTGGAGCCAAAAATCCTAAATAAATACAAGTTTATTTTAATAGATTTAATCTTTGGCTGGCACACAGGCACTGTCCGATTCCTCCCAGTTCCCAGAGTTATTTTGGAACAGGCTTAGAGAACGCTTATGAGGATCTTTTAAAAGGGGAGCGATGGACATATAAACAAAGGAGAAGAAGACATTGGATTTATATCCTGCCCTTCCCTCTGAATCTTTGAGCGGCTCACAATCTCCTTTACCTTCCTCCCCCACAACAGACACCCTGTGAGGTGGGTGGGGCTGGAGAGGGCTCTCACAGCAGCTGCCCTTTCAAGGACAGAGTCTCAGAGCAGCCTACAAGCTCCTTTCCCTTCCTCCCCCACAACAGACACCCTGTGAGGTACATGAAGATATTGGTTTATATCCTGCCCTCCACTCCGAAGAGTCTCAGAGCGCCTCACAATCTCCTTTCCCTTCCTCCCCCACAACAGACACCCTGTGAGGTAGATGAAGATATTGGATTTATATCCCGCCCTCCACTCCAAAGAGTCTCAGAGCGGCTCACAATCTCCTTTACCTTTCTCCCCCACAAGACAGACACCCTGTGAGGTGGGTGGGGCTGGAGAGGGCTCTCACAGCAGCTGCCCTTTCAAGGACAGAGTCTCAGAGCGGCCTACAATCTCCTTTCCCTTCCTCCCCCACAACAGACACCCTGTGAGGTAGATGAAGATATTGGTTTATATCCCACCCTCCACTCCGAAGAGTCTCAGAGCGCCTCACAATCTCCTTTCCCTTCCTCCCCCACAACAGACACCCTGTGAGGTAGCTGGGGCTGAGAGAGCTCTGACAGAAGCTGCCCTTTCAAGGTCAACGGTGTGGGAGCTATGGCTGACCCAAGGCCATTCCGGCAGGTGCAAGTGGAGGAGTGGGGAATCAAACCTGGTTCTCCCAGATAAGACTCCACGCACTTCACCACTACACCAAACTGTCTGAAATGGATTGATGTGTAACTAACCCCCCCCCCATTAATTGGCTAACCTAATTGCAGAAATAATGCAACTATCTCCACCCAGCTGACCTGCCAAGGCGTAAAGGCAAGTCGGGCAAGCGGCAACGTTGAATTCACAGTCAGCGGGAAAAGCAATTGGTGTGTCTGTCATTAAAAATGATACTTCCGTTTTCATGAAAAGGGGCGGATGATTGGGCGCTATAGTAAGTCCCCACCCCTTCTCTCCAGCCTCTGGGAGAGAAGTTTAGAAGCGTTTATCTTATTGTTTACTGCCATTCATGGAAGTGAATGGTGATTGGCCAGCAACCTCTTTGCAGGTTTACAACATGGTGCTTGCGATAGCGAAGGTCGAGAAAGAAGTCCTTTTCTCCCTTTCTCACAATACAAGAACTCGTGGGCATTCGATGAAATTGCTGAGCAGTCGGGTTAGAACGGATAAAAGGAAGTCCTTCTTCACCCAAAGGGTGATTAACATGTGGAACTCACTGCCACAGGAGGTGGTGGCGGCTACAAGCATGGGGTAAGATAAAAATATGAAGCAGAGGTCCATCAGTGGCTATTAGCCACAGCGTATTGTTGGGACACTCTGTCTGGAACAGTGACGCTCTGTATTCTGGGTGCTTGGGGGGGGGGGGGAAGTGGGAGGGCTTCTAGTGTCCTGGCTCCACTGATGGACCTCCTGATGGTGCCTGGTTTCTTTGGCCACTGTGTGACACAGAGTGTTGGACTGGATGGCCATTGGCCTGATCCAACATGGCTTCTCTTATGTTCTTATATGACACAGAGTGTTGGACTGGAGGGGCCTTTGGCCTGATCCAACATGGCTTCTCTTATGTTCTTATGGGACACAGAGTGTTGGACTGGAGGGGCCATTGGCCTGATCCAACATGGCTTCTCTTATGTTCTTATGTGACACAGAGTGTTGGACTGGAGGGGCCTTTAGCCTGATCCAGCATGGCTTCTCTTATGTTCTTATGTGACACAGAGTGTTGGACTGGAGGGGCAATTGGCCTGATCCAACATGGCTCCTCTTATGTTCTTATGTGACACAGAGTGTTGGACTAGAGGGGCCATTGTCCTGATCCAACATGGCTTCTCTTATGTTCTTATGTTCCCAACCATGAGAATGGTAAACACAAAAAAACTGGTTTGATTCCCCCCTCCTCCACTTGCAGCTGCTGGAATGGCCTCGGGGCAGGCATGACTCTGGCAGAGCTGTAGGGTTAAAAGGTCCTCTGGTGGACGTAAACAGCAGTTGGAATGGAGTTGGACCATAAGGAAAGCCAAGTCCAGAGGAATAGATGCTTTTGAGCTGTGATGCTGGAGAAGACACTTGAGAGTCCCTTGGACTGCAAGAAGATCTAATCAGTCAGTTAAAGCTGCAGTACTGCAGTCCTAAGCCCTGCTCATGGCCTGAATTCGATCCCCGGTGGAAGCTGGGTTTTCAGGTAGCCGGCTCGAGGTTGACTCAGCCTTCCATCCTTCCGAGGTCAGTGAAATGAGTCCCCAGCTTGCTGGGGGGAAAATGTAGATGACTGGGGAAGGCAATGGCAAACCACCCCATAAAAAGCCTGCCATGAAGACGTTGCGAAAGCAACGTCACCCCAGAGTCGGAAACGACTGGTTCTTGCACAGCGGACCTTTCCTTTTTCCACCAAGGGAGATCAACCCTGACTGTTCCCTGGAAGGTCAGATGCTGAAGCTGGAGCTCCAATACTTTGGCCTCCAAATAAGAAGGGAGCACTCACTGGAGAAGACCCTGATGCTGGGGAAGACAGAAGGGAAAGGAAGAAGGGGATTGGAAAAGAGGAGGTGGCTGGGCAGCGTTACTGATGTAACTAACACGAATTTGAGCAGACTTCGGAGGATGGTGGAAGACAGGAGGGCCTGGCATGACTCGGTCCAGGGGGTGGCAAAGAGTTGGACTCGACTGCGTGACTGAACAACAACAAGAACCACTCCCACTCTTGCCACAAATGTCCTGTTCAAGACACCCCAACACACACCCCAAGAGACCACTCGGATCCATCTTTGATTGTACCCCAACTTCAATTTTATTGCCGTTTCTACACGTGTCCTCTTGGACTTTGCTCCCATTTCGACATATAAAAAGAAAGGTGGTCACTGCAGAGTTTCCGAGGCCACTGACCCCTCCCTGGAGTCACCTAGCCAATAGAAGGGAATTTAGAGTCTCAGCGCTGAGTTCGAGTCCCTCCGATCTTGCCGCGGCCCGCCTTTGCTGGAGCGTGCAGAGAATTCCGGCTCCAAGGAACGGAGCAAGTGAAGGACACTTTGTGATAAACACCCTCGGCGGTGGTGGCTTGGCCGTGCGTGAGGCCTCACCCACGCCTTGGCCCATGGGGAAAAAAGACCAAACTTAGCTTGGGTAAAGCCAACCAGGGAGCTCAGCCTGGCCGATTCCAGCTCACCTCGGCTTTGCTTCTCAATACCATGCTAGTCCGCAGGCTACTTACCAACCTTACGTCACGACGGGTGTTCAAATCGGTCACCGCGGCCCGCTCCCTCGCACCGAGTTCACGCCTACAGTTCCGTGCTGGTGACCGCGCTCACCCCGTGTACCAAGAGGGTGGGGCCCAGCCCATGGGTGAGCACTTCCAACTGTTCCAAGTACCTCGGGTACAGGCTCGTGTCCGCAGGGGGCCGGGGCAGGTAGAGAAAGCGGACGGTGGGGGCCGAGCTCTCCTGGAGGATGAGCTGATTGACCGCGCTCAGGTAGTCGTCCGAGACGCAGGCTACGTTGCCGGGGAAGTTGAGGGTGGCGTTGGTCGCCGCCTCCTTACGGCTGTGCCAATGGAGGGCCACCACGTTGTCCCACGACACCATGTGAATGTCCGCCAGGATACGCAGGTCCTTGAGGAGCTGCCGCAGCTTGTCTTCCTGGCTGCGGGGGCGGGTGCCGCTCTCCACGCAGAGGAAGAGGCGCAGGCGGGCCCGGCGCCACGAGCGGGCCATGGCCAGGACGCACGCCATCTGCAGCAGGAAGAGGCTGCAGGTGTCCACGTAGCGGGCGCTGTCTGGGCGCAGGAGGTTGAGGGGCCAGACGTCGATGAGGGGCTGGGCCCGCCACCCCAGCTCCTGGGGCAGCTTGAGGTCGTCGAAGGCCCGCGCCAGCAGAACGTTGCGTTGCATCTTCACGGCGTCGGCGACAATAGCCACGTACTCGCGGGGGGACAGCCGCTTGCGGCTCGCCGAGTCCCGCAGGGGAGGGAAATTGAGGCGGACCGTGTCCACGCTGCCGCTAAAGGCGGGATGTTGGGATAGGCCGTCCCGGGATGGTGTGTCGTCGTAGAAACCCAGAGCGATGGTGTTGGGCCTCATGCCTCCTGCGGGAGAAGGACAGACAGACAAGGGGTAATTGCTGAGGGGAACGAAATGCAGGTGTTAACATAGGAGTGTGGGTCAGTTCCACCCACTGGGGGTCTTGTCAAGTAAGACAGTTGACCCCACAGACTTATCATCTCCCCCACCCTGATTTCTCCCCAAACCACAGCTAGATTTGAGTCCAGTAGCCCCCTGGAAGGAAAGGAAAGGTCCGCTGTGCAAGCACCAGTCGTTTCCCACTCTGGGGTGACGTCGCATCACGACGTTTCCACGGCAGACTTTTGACGGGGGTGGTTTGCCATTGCCTTCCCCAGTCCTCTACGCTTTCCCCCAAGAAAGCTGGGTGCTCATTTGACCGACCTCGGAAGGAGGGAAGGCTGAGTCAACTTGGAGCTGGCTACCTGAACCCAGCTTCCGCCGGGATCAACCTCAGGTCGTGAGCAGAGAGCTCGGACAGCAGTACTGCAGTTTTCCCACTCTGCGCCGCGGGGCTGCTTGGAGACCAATACATTTCCAGGGTCTGATGTAGGGGTGTCAAACGCATTTGTCATGAAGGCCAGATCTGACATAAATGAGGCCTTGTCGGGCTGGGTCATGTGTCTACCGATTTAAGATTAAGTAGCAAAGGACACATAAAGGACATAGACAAACAAAAAGTTTTTTTTTAAAAAAAACCCCTTAAAATATGACTAAAGCAGCACTCGTTGGTCTTAGAGGTGCTTTCTTTGTAACTCTCCCATGGGACCCAGGGAACTGGGCAAAGGAAGCTCTGGCTCTTTCCTTCCTTCCCCAGGGGTCCAGGAGGGGGAGGAGCCTCAGTCAATAGAAGGAAGAGAAGCTTGGCTCAGTAGCTCTGCTGTGCGACTGAGAGAGCCTGGCAAAGCAAGCTCTGCCTAACACCCCCCTTCCCGAGGAGCCTCAGTCAATAGAAGGAAGAGAGGCTTGGCTCAGTAGCTCTGCTGTGCGACTGAGAGAGCCTGGCAAAGCAAGCTCTGCCTAACGCCCCCCTTCCCGAGGAGCCTCAGTCAATAGAAGGAAGAGAGGCTTGGCTCAGTAGCTCTGCTGTGCGACTGAGAGAGCCTGGCAAAGCAAGCTCTGCCTAACACCCTCCTTCCCAAGGAGCCTCAGTCAATAGAAGGAAGAGAGGCTTGGCTCAGTAGCTCTGCTGTGCAACTGAGAGAGCCTGGCAAAGCAAGCTCTGCCTAACACCCCCCTTCCTGAGGAGTCTCAGTCAATAGAAGGAAGAGAGGCTTGGCTCAGTAGCTCTGCTGTGCGACTGAGAGAGCCTGGCAAAGCAAGCTCTGCCTAACACCCCCCTTCCCAAGGAGCCTCAGCCAATAGAGAAAATAGAGGCTTTGCTCTGTAGCTCCTGTGCGATTGAGCAAGCCTTGCAAAGCAATCTTTGATGCAGAAGGAAGCAAGAGAGAGGGAGAAGGAAGCAGATGACAGCCAGTTGCTTGGGGGCCTGATAGGTGCCTTCTGGGGGGCCTGATTTGGCCCTTGGGCCACATGTTTGACACCCCTGGTCTAAGCTGTCAAGAGTCAAAATTCCCTTCTTCAGATACTGACATAGAGAGTGTTCACTCTTGAAAGCTTATAGCCCCAAAATCTTGTTTGCCTCTAAGGTGCTCCAGGACTTCAGGCTTGTTCATCTGCAGCCCAAGGAATTGAAGAAGAGATTGGATTTATATCCCACCTTCACTACCCGAAGGAATCTCAGAGCAGCTTACAATCTCCTTTCCCTTTCCTTTCCCCACAACAGACACCCTGGGAGGCGGGCGGGGCTGAGAGAGCTCTGACAGAAACTGCACTAGATCAGAACGGCTCTGTGAGAACTTGTGACTGACCCAAGGTCACATCAGCAGCTGCATGTGAAGGTGCGGGGAATCAAACCAGGTTTCTCCCAGGTAAGAGTCCACGCACTTCAGCAATGCACCGGCACAGCTATCCTCTGAAATGATCCCACAACTACGTTTAGTGGATCTAGTTCCTCCCAAAATAGCTGCCATCACAAGTGGCAACGTCGCTGCGCTTTGATTGGGCAACGTCCTCGGTTTACGTTCACCAGCAGCCCCCCACCATTGGCCAGAACCAAAAACGAAGATGAAAAGGCACCCGGCAGCTTCCCTTTCTCCTTAGAGGCTCTTCTGACCCTACTTCCCCACCTCTCCAGATCACACAAACGTTTATTATCTGGGAGAACCAGGTTTGATTTCCCCATTCCTCCGCTTGCAGCTGCTGGAATGGCCTTGGGTCAGCCATAGCTCTCATAGGAATTCTTCTTGAAAGGGCAGCTTCTGGGGGAGCTCTCTCAGCCCCACCCACCTCACAGGGTGTCTGTTGGTGTGGGGGGGAAGTAAAGGAGATTGTGAGGCACTCTGAGACTCTGAGATTTAGAGTGAAGGGCAGGGTATAAATCCAATATCATCATCATCTTCTTCTTCTCCTCCACCACCACCTCCACCCATATAACTGCTCTCTTTCTTGCTCACTTCTGGATTCATGAGACAGCTCCCCATGATTTCTGAAACAAAACATACTTCCCGAAAACCTCTTATTGGCCCTGCTCTCCGGTTGTGTTGTCTGTGCATCCATTATGTTTTTATTGCATTCTTCAGTATTGTACGTAAATGCTGTTATAATGTTTTAAATGTTCTAAAGCTTTGACGTTCGCTGCCGCGGGGGCTCTCCGTGAACGGAAAGGCAGCGCAGAAATGTTTTCAACAGATAATAAATAAACATACACATGATAAAAAAAAGACTACCTAAAACCCACGCCACTACTAATAACTTGCATTGAAAGCCTGAGTGGAAAGTAATGTTTTGAGATTGACACCTGACTTTAGCCAGGCGAGACGACTCTCTGCTTGGGAGTTCCGAAAGAAGGACATGAAAGGCCACCCTTGTGATTCTAAAAGAAGACTCTAAATTCTCTTTTTTCGATCTTCCTTTTCTTTTACTGCTCTAGAAGAAGAAGATATTGGATTTATATCCCGCTCTCCACTCCGAAGAGTCTCAGAGCAGCTCACAATCTCCTTTACCTTCCTCCCCCACAACAGACACCCTGTGAGGTAGATGAAGATATTGGATTTATATCCCGCCCTCCACTCCGAAGAGTCTCAGAGCGGCTCACAATCTCCTTTACCTTCCTCCCCCACAACAGACACCCTGTGAGGTAGATGAAGATATTGGATTTATATCCCGCCCTCCACTCCAAAGAGTCTCAGAGCGGCTCACAATCTCCTTTACCTTCCTCCCCCACAACAGACATCCTGTGAGGTAGATGAAGATATTGGATTTATATCCCGCCCTCCACTCCGAAGAGTCTCAGAGCGGCTCATAATCTCCTTTACCTCCCTCCCCCACAACAGACACCCTGTGAGGTAGATGAAGATATTGCATTTATATCCTGCCCTCCA